>NC_134353.1:381465186-381755186 GCF_048569485.1 Anomaloglossus baeobatrachus | reverse complement strand
GTTGGCCAAGCAATGGAAATAAACATTACTAGTATGCTACCTGCTTATACCCTTTACCGACAGATATTTGTAATAAAAGCTGAATTACTTGTGAAGTTCTTAAGCTACCCAAATTAGTTTACATTCAGTGGTTTGACAAATAAGTGCTAAAAAAAAAAAAAAAATGAACAGAACAAAAGCAAGGAAAATCTCAAGAAAAAGGTAACCGTTTTTAATAAGAAAACTCTAACTTGTGAAGTTTATACTTTGAAGGTGAGCATGGTTTACAGCAATTTCACCAATACTTGTCAAAAGTTCTCTCATCTCTTTAAACAGGTACCCTTTAAAGAAAACCTTCATCAATGCCTTAGTACAAGTTTCCCTCTACCAATACTATTGTGAAAACCTTTACTTCCATCTGGCCCATGGGGAAGACGAAGTGCCCCAGTTGGAAGCCCATGCGAGACTGGGTTTTTTTTCCCAGCTAGTGAATTGCAGGGAATTACTGCATTCTCCATATGTATATCATTAGCAGCAGCTCTGCGTTTCTGTACCCAGGGGCTGGAAGAGTAAATGCCACTATCATTAGAAATCTCTGGAAACCTTTGACCAAATTCTGGGCTTGTTCCAGGGCTAGCAAGAAATCTGCTTCCAAGATCTGTGGCCAAAGGTGAAAGGTTGTGGAATGGATGGGTGAAGCATTTTTGTGCTAGTAATGGGGAAGATCGAGGACTGCTGTAAAATTGGGGTCTAAAGGAAACATCAGCATTTGTAAAATTCCCTGGAGTGAGATAGTTAGGTGCCAAGACTGGCGAGGCTGGAACACTATCAGACTCAGAGGAGCTATGGCAGAATGGTTCCTCTCTTGTATGCCTAAACCTTCTAAGAACTTTGTGTTTTTTTACCATTTTATCAGGCAAATCATGATTTTCAATTTCATCGGACGTTACACAACTTTTTTTGTATTTTCCTCGACCACTTACTGGGATGACCTTGAAGGAATCAGTGTTACATAGATTGGAGTTGAGTGCATCTAATGCTCTCCTGGCACCTTCTAGATTTTCATATTCTACAAGTGCAGAGTTTTTTTTAGCAAGTTCAGGGTATTTAGACAAATACTTTTTCACATCACAAGGTATTTCTTTACTAGGTTTTATGATGCGCACTGAAATGATAGCACCATATGAAGCAAACATACTGGTAACAGTCTCCAAAATGTTTTGAGGTTTATCTGCATTTTCTAGATTCCAGGCCAACAATTGTTTACTGGGAGTAATTTCAAGAAGACTCTCTGGAATTGGCTTTTTTCGCCTTACTTTTGTTTCCTCTTCATTAACTTCTAAAGATTCAGAAAACTGAAGAGCATACAAGGTTTGCCTCCAGTCACGAGTTAGAGACTTAATCTGAAGAAAAAAAAAAAATGAAATTATTACAGTACAAATAATGCATTTCTTAGGAAACAGTTTTATTCAATCCTTAATGCAGGTTTCTAACTACATTGGTGCTCTGTCGCAAAATCACCAAAATGATACTGGCTTTGATCACGTAATCATTTAATTTGCTATATTAGTTTAGCTGCGTGTATTTCAATCAGTCCTTGGATTTGTAGCTAGGCCTTACCACTGAGTGCATTGCCTTTGCCAGTTTCAGAGTCAGATTCTTTGTAATATTGTACCAGAATTAAATCAGAATCTCTCCTCTACATCTCTTGCTGGCTATATTGCAGTTCCTTCGTCTAATATTTGGCAGCCCTTGCACTTAGTACATAGCTTTATGAGTGTAGGAATCCCACTAACAATTTTAACAAAATGTGTACGAGGCCTTCCTTTATGTCTAATACAGGGTGTATTGGAGTGCCTCTTCCTTCTAATTTTTGGTAGTTCTTGCATTGTCTTTATAGGCTTTGTGAGTTTCAGAGAACCTCCCTCATACATTAAACAGGATGTGTCACACACACACACACACACACACACACACACACACACACACGCTATGTGCGCACAAGGCTTTTTTTTTGCGCTTTTTGGACTCAAAACTACATGCCTTTGCTTCCCCAGCAAAGTGTATGACTTTTCATTGTTGCTGTCCGCAAACAACTTTTTTTTTTTTAGCTGCGTTTGAGAGAAAAAAAAATAAAAAGGTACGTCAATTCTTTCCTGCGTTTTACATCCATGCAATGCATTGGAAAAAGGCAGCAAAACACTGATCAAAAACACAGCAAAACGCAGCCAAAAACGCACCGAAAGTCTGTAAAAACGTATGTATTACCAATGTATTTTTGCCTTTTTTGCGGCCAAAAACGCACAAACGCAGCGTCAAAAAACGCTCAGTGCGCACACAGCCATACGGTAGTAAAATGTTAAAATTACATTTAACGGTGACTACTGGTGGGAGTAGTTTTATTTACCCCTATATTATGTTATCACAAAAAAGTCATAGGTGACTGGGAAATACAGTGGGTGATGGCAGGGCTAGTCTTGCATTTTTTGCAGTGTTTTTAATGAGTTGATGCAAATTAGAAACTGTCCCAGCAACAACAGTCCCAGCAAAAGAAATTATATTTCACAAAGCTAATGCACGCAATTGTTTACATTTTCCCTGACTGAAATGGAAAACTGCTGCGGTTTTTTTTAACAAACACTAAGTGTGGATATAGCTAAAGAGATGGAAATTACCTTTTTTCTTTTTATTAATTTTCCTTATACACAGTAAAGAATGTTTCTTAAACATTTTGTTCTTTAAAATCCATTTTATCTTTGGTTTTGTACGTTTTATTGTCAGTCCGTAAGAGTGGCGTAATACTCAGACTTCCAGGTTTCTGCTGGGAACAATGTTCTCAGATTTTTCCTGCCATCTTCCCTATGCTTTTTCCATTCAATTTCAGTGATTTTTTAAGTCCCCCCAGCTCTCTTGGGGGTCTGACAGAAAAATCTCTAGTTTCCCCATTGACATCCATTATGCTAGTTACTTGAGACCAGCATTAGAAATTGCTCGACTTTAGTAATGAGCAGCTGAGCATTTTAGTGCTCGCTTATCACTACTAATGAACCCCATAGACGCCCTTTAAAACAGTTGTAGGTTTTTTCCACCAACCCCCCAAAAAAAAAGGTTGAAAATTAATGTAATGTTTATAACTGCACCTTAGTAACCATAGAAACATCGATTAAAAAGGTAAAAACAAAAAAAACAAAAACAGAAGCAAACTAAAATTTGCTCCAGCTCAATTTTTGGTCATGACTGTACATTTTTGCTACCCCATCTGAGAGCACCATAACCTGGCGATCTATTCCTTTTAAACCACCACTAACCCAAAAAAAAATTAAATATATGGCTCCTGGAAAGTGTGCTACTTTCCCTAATAATAATAATAATTATTAATAATAATAAATTATAGCGCCATTGATTCCATGGCGCTTTACAAGTGATAGAGGGTATACGTACAACAATCATTAACAATACAAAACAGACTGGTATAGGAGGAGAGAGGACCAGGGGTGGGATTAAAATTTTTAACAACGGGTTCTCTGTAAACCCCGCCCAGTTAAAAACCACACCCATTCAGTAACCACACCCATTTTTTAGCCACACCCATTTACATGCACTTTCCTCAACCAAAAAATACAAGTAATTTAAAGTAAAATCTCTTTCCCCTTCTTACCCTCCTCTACCTTCACTCTCCTGTCAAGCACCAGTAGTTCCAGTTACTTTCAGTCATATTTTATTAAACTGGTTTCTACAATTTTTAAAAATTACTAAAGGAGCCCTGCTAAAATGGGAACAGAAGACCTTCCCCACACAGATCTCATCCCATATGGCTGCTTTCCCCCTACAAATCCCATCATTGCTTCTTTTCCCAGCAGATTGTATCCCATGGCTCCTCTCCCCATATAGCTCCCATCTTGTGTGGCCTCCTCTCCCCATATAGCTCCCATCTATGCAGCCTCCTGTTCCCATATAGCTCCCATCTATGCAGCCTCCTCTCCCCATATAGCTCCGATCTATGCAGCCTCCTCTCCCCATATAGCTTCCATCTATGCAGCCTCCTCTCCCCATATAGCACCCATCTTGTGTGGCCTCCTCTCCCCATAAAGAGACACTAACACAAATTAATACAGGGAACCGGATCGCCAGAGCAGTTTCTTGCCGGATCTGAAAACCTGCTGCTATTTTAACAACCGGTTCCCCAGAACCGGACAGAACCGGCTGAATCCCACCCCTGGAGTGGACCCTGCCCGCGAGGGCTCACAGTCTACAGGGAATGGCAGAGTGGCGAGGTTGGGGAATAGCAAGGGGAGAGGTGGATTTGTGTCGCACAGGACTATGGGGTACTCTGTCCCGGGCCGTATATGTACGAGGATGCTGTGTCACAGTTGTATAATGGCTGATGCCCGGTTCTGTGACCTTCAGGACGCTTTTTAAAAGGGGTGTATATACAGGGGAGTGAAAGAGTTGGTATTGTGACGCCACTTGCGGTTGCGGTTATAGTGATGGAACCGCCGCTGCACAGTCTATTACCTCTGGGGCTGATGGTGGTGGCAGCCGAGATGGTATGCCTTCCGCAAGTAGGGCTGGGCCCCAGGGAATGGATGGAGGACACAGAAAGATAGGAGACAACACAGTGGTGATGTAGTGCAACTTCTGTTTACTCACTGAAAGATGGAACGGTGGCCTCGAGGACGGTTGGTTCAGACCCCTGGTCCCTTTTGTCCCAGTGCTGGTGTGGTCACCTGGCAGTCTCTTTCCCCAGCACCTCTCACTTGTGGTTGGGACCCCGTAGCCTGGAGCGTTTTTTTGGGTCCCTGTCTTTTGGCAGTCTCTTGTCCGTACGGCGGGCAGTCTTAACCCTGTAGGGTCTGTGTTCTGTACCGGTCCTTGGCTCAATCTTTACTGCTGGTGCCCCTGGATTCTTTGGGACAGTGAGGTCCGTGAAGGTCCCCTTGTGCCGCCCCCATGCCAGCAGCTGGTGCTGCTCGGATACGGATCTACGGTACAGCTTGAGGGGGTTCTCCGGACTCGGGGGGCCGCGCGGATACTCAGAATAAAAGGGGACGTATTTATACGGGATTGGTTGTAAAATATCTGACGCCACCCACGGTGTGTGATGAGATGTAGCACCACCGCTACCGTTGCGGGGGCTCCTGGGGACGTTGGGCCGGCAGCTGGATGTCAACCCCTCCGTGGGTAGGGATGGATGCCCCGGGGCCCAGTGTCTCTATGCCGAGGATGGTGATTACAGGGGCCGGCGCACCCGGTCAGGCCGGGGGTGTTACTTACGGTCGAAAAAAGCACACAAGTCCTGTGGTAAACCAAGGTGATGGTGGCCGGCTGCCGCAGACGGGTGTATGAGGTCCCACACCCGGGCTAGTAGTCAATGCCTTCCTCCTCTGAACTTCGTGTTGCTCTAAGATAGACTTCCCGGTGTGTAACATGGGGAGTCCACTCCCGGACCTTCGGTTGGGAGCCGTGCCAGTCTGACTCTAACCCTTGGGATCTACGGGCCCTGGCAGTTGCCCTATCCCTCTCTGTGGGTGTTTGTCTACTTTTCGGGACTTAGGTTGGGACAGGACCTGGAATCCTGCCCTCAAATCGGTTAGCTAGGCCTTCGGTGCCGGTCCTGGCTTCAGGGTCCGAGTACCACCTCTGTGCACGGTTTCCGGGTCGGTTCTCCGGTGTCGGCACCGGCGGGCTACAACCCCGTCCCGGTCCACCTTGGATCTCTTTCAGCCATCTTCCCGTCTCCTGCCGGCACTGGCTACTGTCTGCCACCTAGCCAAGGTGTCAGGACTCCGACCCTGGCACCTGTCAGCTTGCAGTTCAGGCCTTGACTGCCTGAGCTCGCCTCCTCCATGCCACTCTGAACTTGACTCTAGACTTAACTCGCTGTTTTTCCTGCCCCAGGTTCTCCAGACCCCCTAGGTGGGTGTTCCCTTATTGCCTGGTCCCGCCCACTGGTGTGCCTGTACTTCCCTGAGGGGGGTGACTAGGGTTTCAGGTCGGCTGATTTAACCCTCTCTGGGATGGGTGTTATGCGGGGGCCCATGTATACATCTGCCTGGTTTTCCAGGGCGGTACACCCTCACTGTGCAGGTATTTGTGAGGTTGCGTGAAGATGTCTGGCTTGGGGCCCTGTGCCCAGTCGGTGCTCTGGTTCCAGAGGTACCTGCCTGTACCATCCCTGACAACCACTCTCCTTGCCACCTGGGTCACAGTTATGCTACCCCATCTGGAGACACGTCCGTGTCCCCTTTAACTGTCACTACGGGACTCCTTGTCTTAGTGTCAGTCTGTGTCTGTCTGTCCCCTCCCACCGGGCTGCCTTTTAGTGGACTGGACTTGCTCCACCTCTAGGTGGCCATCCATTGGGTCCCGGACTTGTCAGTCATCCCTAATGGGGAGTGGGAAACTGGGGATGTCATCTGTGTTGTTGGTACTGGCGCTGGTTTTCTATGTCCCTGGGGGTAGGCCCTGAATCTTGCCAGGATACAGCACCTAGTAGTGCCCTGAGGGGTTCAGGGGCACTACAGATTAAGCGGGCTGCAGAGTTTAGGATAGATTGGAGGCGTCCAAGAGTGTTGGAAGGGAGGCCACAGAGCAGGAGGTTGCAGTAGTCTAGGCGGGATTTGAAGAGGGTATGCACTAATGTTTTTGCAGATTCTTGGTTAAGGAAAGCACGGATCTGGGAGATATTTTTGAGTTATAGTCTGCATGAGGTGAAGAGGGCTTGGATGTGTGGCTTGAAGGATAGAGCAGAGTCGAGGGTTACTCCAAGGCATCAAGCTTGTAAGACTGGGGAGAGTGAGCAGCCATCAACTTTGATGGATAGGCTTGTTGGAGGAGTTGAGTGAGGAGGAGGAAAGACAATGAATTGAGTTTTCTCCATGTTAAGCTTTAGGAATCAAGTAGAGAAGGATGAAATAGCAGACAGACATTGTGGAATTTTGGTTAGTAGGGAGGTAATGTCAGGTCCAGAGAGGTAGATCTGTGTGTCATTGGCGTAGAGATAATACTAAAAGCTGTGGGACTCTATGAGCTGTCCTAGGCCGAATGTGTAGATGGAGAACAGCAGGGGTCCAAGAACTGAACCTTGGGGGACACTGACAGATAGGGGGCGAGATGAGTAAGTGGTGTGAGAATGGGAGATGCTGAAAGTTTGGTCAGTTAGGTATGAGGAGATCCAAGATAGGGCCAAGTCTGTGATGCCCAGAGATGAGAGAATCTGTAGTAGGAGGGAGTGGTCTACTGTGTCGAAGGCAGAGGACAGGTCCAGGAGGAGGGACAGAGTAGTGACGCTTGGCTTTGGCGATTAGTAGGTCATTAGTTACTTTGGTTAGGGCAGTTTCAGTAGAGTGATGCAGTCGGAAGCTAGATTGTAGCTGGTCAAAGAGGGAGCAGGAGGAGACGTATGAGGACAATTCAAGATGGACATGCTGTTCCAGTAGTGTTGAGGAATAGGGGAGAAGGGATATGGGTCAGTAGCTAGACAGAGGATGGGTCAAGGGAGGGCTTTTTGAGGATGGGTATGATCGAAGCATATTTACAGCATGAAGGGAATACACCAGTTGTTAGTGAAAGGTTGAAGAGATTAGTTAAGCCCGCTTTACACGCTGCAATGTATCTTACAATGTGTCGGTGGGGTCACGTCGTAAGTGACGCACATCCGGCATCAGAAGGTACATTGCAGTGTGTGACAGGTACGTGTGATTGAATGGTAAAACGTTCATCGCACGCACATCGTTCATTTCTCTAGAATTGAACGTCAGATTGGTCATCGTACCCGGGGTAGCACACATCGCAGTTTGTGACACCCCGGGAACGATGAACAGATCTTACCTGCGTCCTGTGGCTCCCGGCCAGCAATGCGGAAGGAAGGAGGTGGGCGGGATGTTTACGTCCCGCTCAGCTCCGCCCCTCTGCTTCTATTGGGCGGCTGCCGCGTGACGTCGCTGTGACGCCGAACGTCCTTCCCACTCCAGGAAGTGGACGTTCGCCGCCCACAGCGAGGTCGTATGGACGGGTAAGTACGTGTGACGGGGGTTAATCGTTTGTGCGGCTTGTTCAACAAATTGAACGTGCCGCACATACGATGAGGGCGGTTACGATCGCATACGATATCGTATGCTTAATTGTAAGGTGTAAAGCAGGCTTTAGGGTCAGGATGAGGACTGCGGTGATGTTGGGGGATGAGGTGCGATGGGAGCGGGTCAAGTGCACAGGTGGTAAGATGTGATCTTTAGAGTAGAGTGGAAAGATGATCTGTCATGGTGGAGAAGCTGGATTTGGAAGAAGAGGGCTGAGTAGCTATGATGAGGAGCAGTGATTATTGTGGGCCAAAGCTTGCTCTGATGTTGTCAATCTTCTATTTGAAGAAAGAGGCAAAGTCTTCAGCTGAGATGAGAGGAGAGGGAGGTGGTGCTGGACAACGGAGGAGAGAATTGAAAGTAGCTGTTTAGGGTTGTGAGAGGATATGAATGATGAGAAGTAGGTTTTTTTCCAGCAGTGACTGTGGACTTGAAAGTGGTGAGGGACTCTTTATATGCAATGAAGTGCTCAGTGGACTGAGACCTCTTCCATCTACGCTTAGCAATTCTGGAAGCCCGTCTCAGTTCTTTAGTCTGAATAGTGTGCCAGGGTTGCCTGTTAATTGTGCGGGTTTTGGTGTGTGTGAGGGGGTCAGCTGATTCAAGAGCTGCACAGATAGTGGTGTTGTATAAAGTGGCAGCAGCATTTGCATCATGTAAAGAAGCAATGTCTACGAGAGGGAGAAGGGACTCAGAGTGAATGTAAATCAAGGTGTTTGATATTTCTGCGAGAGTGTGAAAGTTTGTGGAGGGGAGGTTGCGTACTTGAAGAGAGGGAAGAGAATGTGAGTAGGTTGTGGTCAGACAGAGGGAGAGGTGAGTTGGAGAGGTTAGATCAGAAACAGTCAAGTGAAGATGAGGTCCAGCGTGTGGCCATCTTTGTGAGTAACTGCAGAATACCATTGGGTGAGGCCGAAGGAGGAAGGGAGTGTTAGAAGTTTAGCAAGAGATGAGTGGGAAGTGTCATGGGGATGTTGAAATCACCCATGATGATGGTGGGGATTTTGGTGGAAAGGAAGTGTAGTAGCCAGGTGGTTAAGTGGTCAAAAAGGCAGTGGCTGGCCGTGGAGTGCGGTAAATGACAGCCAGTTGGAGGTTGGAGGGGGAGTAGATGGACAGAGAGCACCTAAAAAGAGGGGAGAGTAACAGCGGGTGGCAGTGGAATTGGGGGTAAAGGAGCATTGGTCAGACAGGAGCAAACCAACTCCTCCACCATGCTTGTTACTGGGGCATGGGGTGTGAGACAGATGGAGACCACCATAAGAAAGTGCAGCAGGAGAGGCTGTGTCAGAGGGGTGAGCCAGGTTTCTGTGATGGCGAGAAAGGAAAGTTTATTAGTGATGAAAAGATCATGGATGTAGGAAAGTTTGTTGCAGACAGAGCGAGCGTTCCATAAACCTCCTGTTAGTGGGACTGGTAGAGTGGGGGCTGGGTGAATGGATATGAGGTTAGAAGGGTTGTGAAAATTTGTGATAGATTGTGGATGAGGGTTCAAAGTGACAATAGCGATGTGGTGAGGAGGATCAGGTTTAGGAGAGATATCTCCAGCAGTGAGAAGCAGAGAATGTTAGCAGGTGGGAGCGGGAAAGGCCATGAGGTGGTCGTGTGTGTCCGGACACAAAGGGCGTTATGTGGAGGAACAGATTGAGGAGAGTGTGAGATGAGTGAGGAGAATGGAGTGAGAGATGAATAGTTCACTACTGGGTGTAAGGATCAGACGGGGCAGTAGAAAGTGAAGTATTATAGGGGTGAAAGTGAAGAGAAACACAAACATTGTTTACAGTGTCTATATATCAAGTTACCTTCCGGTCACTTCCGGCCTAATTCAATGCATCATACCTGTGGAGACACGAGGGTCAGTGGGTGCTCTTGTCCGCTGATCAGGCTGCCTTTAGAAAGACAGCATGGCCCAGGGCTCATCCCAACTGAACGCCGACCTCCTTAACCGTGGGCGGAACACTACTCAGACAACACAGTGTGAGGGAATCACAATATTAAGATTTTACTGGATCCCCAAACAATTAACGTCACATAGCACATAACCAGCAAAACACACAAATGTAACAGGCAACAGTTTCTCACCCTTCCGCTGGCTCACCAGGGATTTAGAATGTCCATGCCTCAGAGCTTCCAGGACAACTTACTCCAATCCAGCAGCACCCAGCTTTTGGTGGGCACCCACCGAGAATGGAATAACACCAGATTTAGGAAGCTGGCTGATGTCTGCAAAGTCTGTAGCCAGGTGACCAAATTGTCCCAACCTGGGTTTCTTCCTTAAGTAGTCTCTGGTATGATTATGTGACATAATCCTGGCAGTCGGAGTCGAAATCCCTAGACTGTGGTACGGTCTCCAATCGGAATCTGAGTCCCTAGATTGAAGCCATGTAGCCAAGTGATCCTCTAGTTGGAGCCAAAGTCCCTAGACTGAGTCCACAAGGCATCCTGGTTCTGATCCCCTAGCCAGCTCTTAAGAGCTTAGACTGGATCATGCAACATCCATCAACCCTGGTGACTCCAAGAAGTCCCCTTTTATAGCCATAGCCTTGCTTTAGGATATACTGTGCCCTTATCGGATTGGTTGTACAAGGTTGCTTCTCTTATTGGATGAATTTCAAGCTATATTCAAATATCCAGAGACAATGGTAAGTTACATCACATCTAGCAATTCACTTAGTAATACAATGGGAAGTTCGCATAATTGAGTTATCTGTGTGTCTGGCCTTCATTAGCCAAGGCAATTACATGAGTCAACAAGAGTCTTGTAAAAACAATGAGGGCTTATTCCCCATCTATAAACAAACTATCTTCATGTCTGGTTGAATTTTAAGAAATGTAACCCCTGCTAAGCATTGACAGAGCCCAGGTGGTCACAATACTTATTTAGTGCATACTTGTCTTGGTGCAGACGGAAAGTCTTGTGCAGACTTTTACTTGCCCCAATGTATACATATACAAGTGCAATCAGCTGTGAAGGGATGGGGTGCAGCAAGAACCTCTTGGTCACTTAATCAAAGAAACCAGATGCGGTACAATATGGGCAGAGTAAACAAAGGTCATAAAAAGAAGGTGGGGAACAGGGGGAAGAGGTCACAGAGATATTGAAGCAAAGGAAGAACAGGTCAGATATATTGAGAAAGTAGGGTGGCTGATTTAACATACTTGTTGCATATGATGCATACTTGTCTTGTTGCATACCTTTTTGAAGGAAGTGATTAGTTTGATGCTTACAAAGCCCATTTTGTTTCTTTGGACGTGCTTGAGTAAAAATGCATCATTAGACAGGTTTTCGTCTGACAAGTAGAATTCCACTCGATTTACAATTTTGTAGATTAGTTTCAAATCAGGGATTGAATAGTCTCCATCATACGAATCATCATCCAAGGTGTCATTTGAGTCACAGAAACTTCTAGACAGGAATTATAATGGGAAAAAAAAAAAAATTAAGAGACAAAAAATTCCATATCTTTCCCATATAAAATTTAGAGAGCCTGGACGGTCACAAGAGAAAACTAATAATCAGGGGCGTAACCCACCATGGTCGCAAAGGTCGCTACTGCGACCGGGCCCGGGGGTACAGGGGACCCGCCAGCCCCAGCCCGATTCAGATAGATGTGTGTTGGAGGCTGCGCATCCCGCTGAAATATATCACAGCACAGAGATCCGTCGGGTCCCTGTACTGTGATGTGCCGGCCGTTGATTAAGGCCATGAATATTGCTCACCACGCACATGATCCTGGGCATGTAAAGCAGAGAACACACTGACTGCTGACGCTGCTGTAAGTGGCCGCGCATCGCACTGATGTCATGTGCTGCTCCGCATACATGCTGGTCAGTGCCCAGCATCACAGGACACCGGGAAAGCGCAGGGTAGGTGAGTATCATGGCCACCAGTTGCACAGTGCCCCTTCCGGCAGACAGCAGATGGGGCGCGGCAGTGAGCGGCAGTTCACTGTCAGTCATTTGCTGATACAGCGGTGCAATGGCTCCAGCATAGGGCGCCCTCTCCTCCTGTGTGCTCTGTGTCCTGTCTGCTCCCATCTTCATCACACAGAGGGGGGAGGGG
This sequence comes from Anomaloglossus baeobatrachus, assembly GCF_048569485.1. NCBI lineage: Eukaryota > Metazoa > Chordata > Amphibia > Anura > Aromobatidae > Anomaloglossus > Anomaloglossus baeobatrachus. Next base: position 381,743,066 of record NC_134353.1, on the reverse strand, counting down.
CAACTGTTTGGCACCCCTGAGCATTCAGTCACCACAGAAATACTGCACCTCAGCCAGAGGTGTGGTATTTCATCATGGGTAAGGAGGAGGTCATCACCAGTTCACACAAAAGCACAACACCCAGGCTCAGAAACACCTCATCAGACATGGCAAGGGCGTGATTATACCAGAAGCCAGGCTGGAGGGGGGGGGGGAGGGGGAGAGAGTCTTACGAGTGGGAACACAATAGTACAAGTGGGAACACAGTGTGAAGTGTCAAGTTAGTCAGTAGTCAGTTGGAGCTGTGGAGGAGCAAAGACCTGCGGCCTGGAGCTGGTTCAGCTCAGCCCAGGCACAGACTGAAAGGGTCCTAGAGACCACAGGAGTTAACCTTCCGTGGCCTTGTTCCACATATAATCTACAGGTGGAAGGACTAGGTCGCAATACTGGTCCCTAGGCTAGAGGAGAAGAACCTACGTACTCCACTAGCAAAACCAGTGCCTGAGGTGACTTGAAGCACCGCAGCCACATCCACACACAAATTCGCTGAAAGGTGACCCAAAAGGACCAAGTGATAGAGCTTCACGCCACCAAAAAGGGTCCACGGGCACTGGCACAGGGTTTAGTGAGCGAGAGCGCAAGGCAGGAGGGCGAAGCAAGCACAGTTAGACGACCAGGGAAGGTACACTTAAGAACAGTGCACCGGACTCGATCTCCGAACTGCCTGGGATCGGCTGGAGCCCATCACCGTGAAACCCCAGCACTCCAAAGGCAGTCACTGGCATGTCATGTTACCCTGGAACCTGCTACAGTGAGTAAAAACCTTGGGACTGCATCCCCCTATTACTCAGTCATTCGCCTGTGCCTGCTATCAGACTGCCACCACCCCCATCCGCCCTGGTGCCCAGCTCTACCTGTGGAGAGGTACACCATCTAAGCTGCGTCACCATCTGCCCCGGGGATCCCTACCTCGCAGCAGCGGCACCCAACTTGCCGCATACCACAGGTGACATCACGAATAAACTGTCATCATCCCCCTTCCTATTCCCTAAACGACACTATCGGAGTCACAGAGCCGGGCCACGCCACCGCGGCACCCCAGGAGCAGAACCGCTGCCTGGTGGAGTCACCCCACGGCCCTGGTGCGGGCGTGTCACCTGCACTGCTGCGGCCGGAGAAGCTGCTTCTAAAAGACCCTCTGAACTCCAGAAGGCCAAGAAGAGGAGAGTAATGTGAATCATGTGTTATGTTCTGCCTGTATGTTTTAAGATATGTTTGTCCTTTATAGTGTGTAATATGCATCGACTGTCTGCATCTGACTGTGTGTAAACTGTGTCTGTATATCTATCCATCCTGTCAGTCTGTATATTTAGCTATACATCCATCCTATCTATACAAAATTCCATATACCTCATTATGAAAGTGACCACACAGTACAATAGTTTATTTTATTTTTTTTACTGTGTGCAGCGCGGTGGAGGGCTATATACCAGGATGAGTGGGCTATATAGCATGATTGGGGCTATATACCAGGATGTGGGGGGGGGAAAGAGTACTACATACCAGGATGGGGGGGCTATATATATACCAAGATGGGCCATATATACCAGGATGGGCAATGATGGGAACATATATACCAGGGCGGGGTCATATATACCAGGCAATATCCATAATAGGAGTCATACACCAGGATGGGACCATATATACCAGGATATAGGAATGGTGGGGGTAATACACCAGGATTGGTCCATGATGGGGAGATATACCATGGTGGGGGTCATGATAGTGGATATATATACCAGGATGGGACAATATATACCAGGATATAGCCATGATGAGGTCATACACCAGGATAGGGCCATGATGTGGACATATTTACCAAGATGGGGGACGTATTTACCAGGAAGAGGCCCAGGATGGAGGGGGCCAGGCTCAAACTCTACATCGGGGCCCATCAGACTGTAGTTACGAAACTGCTAATAATTGTAGACATGTGATAGTTGGAGGCCGTATTGGAGATTTTGCATTGGGACCCATGAGCCTCAAGTTACGCCATAAAGAGTAAAACCTATGAACATTTTTCAATTTTAGATTGAAATTAAAAAGAAACTTTAAAATATTCTTCATTTTAAAAGTTTTTGCAATAAAAATGTTAAGACATGGCTGTCAGTTCATATGAATTTTCTGAATAGGACGTTGCTTGAGGGCACATGAGTAAGAACAGTATGGCTACAATCAGAACCATATGATACAGTTTTAAGCACTTTTTTCCAACATAGGCTTTAATCGTATTTGACAAATTTAAATTTTCCATTATCTGAATCACTCATTTCTTCTCCTTTCCCCTGCACCTCAATTCTAGGTTTGCTTCTAATGACAACGCAAATAGTCCTAATTAGTAGAGATGAGCGATGTTTGAGGTTCACCAATTTCATGTTCGAGTGATTTTGGGGGGTGTTCGAGTCGTTCGACAAACTCGAACGATTTGCTAAAAGTTCGGTAGTTCGAGTTCCGTTCGAGAATGGTTCGATCACCAAAAAGTGTACCTAGTTACTAGCTGGCTTTTCACTAATAGTGCGAGTCACTGTGAATCATGATATCAAAATTCAGTGTATAGTGTGCGGGTGGGACGGGGTTTAGATCAGTGCTGCTGCTGAGTGCTGAAAAAATGCCGATCGCCATTTTTGGTTTTTTTCCTAACCGCGCATACAGTGGGGCGGGCCAGGCTGTCAGCAAATCACAGACACACACACACACACACACACACACACACACAGTGGATTTTTACCAGACTTGAAGCAAGGGCATGTGTCATAGGCTGTGCATGTCACATGTCCTTGCCCTATAAGACACGGCCATTTTCCCCGTCGCCGCCATTATTTCTCTGCTTCGGGTGGGTGACAGTCACCGCTCCCGCTGCAGCGGTGTGCGCTATAGACATACAGTGCAATCTACACAGCGCTTTAGGGATTAGGGACTACTTGTAATTTCAGCACTTTTCAGGGCTGCATTACAGCCGTTCATAGCCATTGTTGCTAGGCAGGTCCGTGCCAACGCTGTGCAGGGTTTTATATAACAGTGTCTGGCTACATTAGCTCAGGCAATTCCTTGGTGCATTTTTTCATTGGCAGGGATAGAAAGTGAGGCTTCTTTTCCTGTCCAGCTACCTACAGCACCTGTGCATTCTACACACCTGCCCATTTTTGCTAAGCAATTTTCATTGCAAACAGAGCTGAGACTTTTAGTAGCATACTAAAATTGTCAGGGATACAACCTTAGGGTTCCTCTCCTGTCAAGGAAGGTACACCACGTGTGCATTCTACACTCCTCTCCATTTCTGCTACGCAATTTTTAACGGCAGGTGTATCGCCCCTGACCGGGTCAGGCACCACTGAGTACTGCACCCATGCTGGGGGCAGTGCAACACAGGTAAACCAGAAGGCTGACCGAGGTGTGACTACACAGGTGCATAGTAATCAGGTCTCACACATCTACCTTTAATAGGGACCCCTGGGGAATCCAGGAGGGGGTGTAGCCTCCATGTCCACTCAAGGAATGTGGTAGAGCGCCTGGTTGCTAGGTGGCGTAGGCAGGCACAGTGGGGAGGGAGTAGTGAGCCAGTCTGGAGTGCAGACATGTGGAGCAGACCCTGGAAGCTGACAACACTGACAGCATCCGCGCAGTGACTACCAACGGGGGAGACCAGTCACCTGGTAGTTCTACCTAAAAACCACCCAAGACTAGAGAGAGCAAAGGGGTGCCTCAGTAAGGGGACTGCCAGGGAGGTACCAGGCCCATACGAGTGCAGGTTCTCAGAATATGGGACCATTCAGTTGTCCTGCTCAACCTGCAGGTGGGGGTACTTCACGCCCTCACCACCACACACACAGAGTCCGGAGCCACGTAGCGAAGAGAGGGCCCATAGTTCACAGGAGGCAAGCAGCCGTAGTGACCTGGCCCAGGCTATAAGCAGACGGGCCAAAACGAGGGGAGAACGGCAGCAACTTCCCTGGGCGATCCCAGCAGGACATCAAGTCAGGGTCACCCCAAAACACACATAGGGCTAGGAAGGAGAGTTGGTAAACATACTCTAAAAGTCAGCCTGACGGAGTGCCTGGTTCCACGTGGTTCATCCTAGCTACGCCCGGGTTACTCACCCTGCCATCAACTAAGTAAAAACCCTAAAAGACTGTCTGGACTGTGCCTGAGTCATTCTGCTACTTGTGGTTCCACACACTCAAACCGGGCCCTAGGGCCTGCCTCACTCTCGGGAGGCCACTATACCCAGCTGCACCCAAAATCACCCCCAGACATCCCCTAACGTGCAGAGGCGGTCCCCTGATCGCAATACCGAGAGTGGCGTCACGAAAATCCCAAAGAAAGTTCCCTACCTGTGACCAGACTGTTCATCCACGTGGAGTCCCTAAAGGTAATGCACCAGCACCTACACACCTGTACCTGTAGAGCTTCACACAGGTAGTCCAGGCATGGATATAATGTTCCCTTCATTCAAAAGGTGGTTCTCTCGATGTCTGAGAGAGCTCAACACCAGCAGCTGTTTCCACTTCAAAAACAACTGACGACCTGTCAATCACACTGCCTGTAGCGGGTAAAACGGTGGAAGGTCAGCGTAAAAAAATCATGTGTGACTGCTGTCCCCACAGTCTCAGAGGATGAATAGCACGCAGATGCACTTGATGGGGCAGACAGCACCTCCTCTGCTCTCCAAGTCACCGGCGAAGAGTTTTGCTATTGCTATATTGACCAAATGATCAAAAGCAGATGCAAAAAAAACAGCAGCCCCTTGTGGGAAGTCTGCAATGCATGCAATGAACGGCAAGTAAGCATGTTGCATTCACAGTGGATAAAGCTCATCAATACACCCTCACGCTATCATTTCATATCTATGTGACAGTTCATGGACGAAGTACTCAAAGTAGCGAGTTTTTGGCCTCTACTTCGAGAGTGGTGACAAATCTTACAGATGACATGACTTGTGATCTTTTGCGATGTAAAAAAAAAAAAAAAATAGAAAAAGCCCCAGGCTAGGCACGGCTTACAGCCCATGCGACCTGCAGAGCCATCACCACTTCTGCTCAGAGGCTGAGTTGTGGCTGAGGATTCAGTTGTTAACGTGCTTCCAGTACTTTGTCTCTGTCCAGGAAGACACAACCTAACCTCGTCATCAGTAGCATCCTCCTCCACCTCCTCTTCTGACCTCATCGACTGGCTGACTGTGGGTTGACAGTAAGTGGGGTCTCCAACCTCATCATCACCCTTTGTGTTTTCACTCCCCTTGTCCTGACTCCTCCGAGCTAACCTCTTCCTGCCCTGACCGAATAGTAAAGTTGTCGTTACAATCAGGTATCGGAGTCTCATCAGCATGTTTCCCATTGTCTCCACCAGGATGATTTACAGTTTGGGAATGAGGGTGTACATTATGCTCAGCACCTTCTTCATCGGGTCCTGGATCCCACTTACAAAGCTTATGTGCATCAGTGCAGATCATTTCCTTGTCTGGACTCACTGCAGCTTTGGAGCAGACCTCTGATTCCCAGGCTATAGTGTGACTGAACAGCTCTGCAGACTCAACCATACTCAGCAGAGCTGGTGGAAACTTGAGAGCTGTTAGGAAGCAAGTGCGATTGGGTTGACACCACAGAGGAATGGAGTATTTGGGATATTGAAGTTGAGGTGGAGGAGAGGCCACTTGATGGAGCACTGGAGATCCATTGAAGCACCTGCTCTTTTGTTGCCTCATTTACATTTGGTAGCGATGGTCGTGTCCCTTAAAAAAGGGATCATATCAGATTATCCAAGGGAAGAAGTACACCTCTTATTTTGTCTGGTAGTTGGTGTTATGAATCGGTGCCGCCGTAAACGCAAGCAGGCAGCTGCGGTTCCAGTTGCGCCCAGGCATCAGCTGCCATTTTTGTCCGTCCCTCGTGTCGTCCAGCTGGCTGCTTCCTCATCCACGTCTAAGTGTGGAGAGACGGCTAGTGCGCATGCGTGTGCCGATTTACCCCAGACACAGCCTAAATACAGTGTTTCACCTAGTGAGCATGCTCACCATGACTGTGCCATTCCTGAGGCTAAGTCTTCAGTTTGTGCTACTGAGCAAGCTCCCACACTTAGTGAAAGAAGCCTTTTTGCACAGGTACTTTGACTCCGTGCCATGTCTAAGTCCTGTGTTGGGCCTACAGAGCATGCATAAGCTGATAGCCTGAAAAACAGTCTCAGAAAACAGACTAATGAGCATGCTCAGGCACTTAGTGCATCAGAGGCTAGGTCCATTAAGGAACTCCCTGGCCATGTCCGTGAGGTGGCAGTTCATGATAGTCCAGAGGGTATCAGGTGTCCTGATGTGGCCACTCCGGACTGGCTCGCAGAGGCCCGCCCCTATGATTTGGCACCTCATTATTGCTGGTCAGACGATGACTGGTGAGGTGTTTGGGTCGTGGCTGCCATGAGGTCATAATTAAAGTGGCGGTTCCAGATAGGACGCTAGTTATGCCACTCATGACTTGTCACTCTGCTTTTGTCTCCAGGAGGTGCATTGTGGTCCACCCTCGTTTGGGGCGGACCCAGGTTATAAAAGGGGCTGGAGCCAACAAGGAGGTGCACAGTCTTCTATTATTCTCAGACAGAGCACACCTCCATGTGTTGACCCATTGTGGCTTTAGGCCAGAGGTAGGCAGGGATAGGGCGTCGGTGCAGGACGCCACCACACTTGGTAACGTGGAAAGGTTACGACCAGCTCCTGTCTAACCAGTCATGCTAGTGCTGGACAGTGGCATTAACTGGCCAGCTGATGCTGCTGCGCCTGCTGTCCACAGGTGTGCCCCCTACGCACATGGACAGCATAGGCAATGGCCCCTGTGTTGTTAACAGGGAGTTCCTGGGCTGGGTGTGTGGACCCTGTGGAGACACGGGGCTCAGTGGGCGCTCTCGTCCACTAAAACCCGCCACCTTTAGAAAGACAGCGTGGCTCAGGGCTCATCCCAACTGAACGCCGGCCTCCCTAACCAGAGTCTCACCCTTCCGCTGGCTCACCAGGGATTTAGAATGTCCATGCCTCACAGGTTCCAAGCTGTCTGAGGTCTGCAAAGTCTGTAACAGGTGACTGAACTGTCCCAACCTGAGTGTCCTCCTTAGGTAGTCCTGGTTTGATGTTACAATCCTGGCAGCCGGAGTCGAAATCCCTAGGCTGTGGATATGGTCTCCAACCGGATCCGGAGTCCCTAGATTGAAGCCATAAGATGTCCTGATCCTCCAGTCAGCGCCAAAGAGCTTAGACTGAATCCATCAACCATCAACAAAAACTGGTGGCTTAAAGAAGTCCTTTTTATAGCCACAACCTTCCCCTTGGATACACTGCGTCCTCATCGATTGGTTGGACAAGATTGCTTCTCCCATTGGAGGAATTTCAAGCTGCATGGATAATGTTCATTTAAATGATGTGCTTAGAAAGGCTGAGGGTGTACATGTAAACTGGGAGCCACTGACTAGACAATGGCTACTAAGGTAATTACATTATCAATACACAACTACAATACAATGGTTACTGGAAATGTCTGGAGAACAATAGTCTAGCTTTCAGTGGCCAACACAATTACATTGAGTCAACAAGAGTCTTGTAAAAACAATGAGGGACTTCTCCCCCATCTATAGACAATCATGCTGTCTGGCTGGATTTTAAGAAACGTTAACCCATGAGAGTCCATGTCGTCACAGACCCTGTGACGCTAACAGGGTTCCTAGTCTCCAGATCCGAGTGTCGTCTAACTCGGTTCAGGCTACTATTTTTTTCAGAGCCACCAAGCTCTGTATCCTCCGCCTAACCTTTGGGTTGCCAGCATCTCGTTTTCCATCTAGGAGCACGGTGGTCCCCGACTGGCAATTGAGATATATACCACCTTATTCAAATCTGCCAGTCCCCCCCGTAACAGATGGTGTTTCTTCAGCAAATGTTACTGTTGCTTAACCACCAAACCCACGGACACAAACTTTTTTTCCCCTTTTTAACACACCTGTTCCCCTTTCCACCAGCATCTGGCCTTTTTCCACTCATTTTGTAGATGACCAAAAGTGCAACTCTGCAGGGACACCCTACTCAATGCCGTCTCCGCACAGCAGCCATCCCTCGGTCCCTCAGATGTGGGCAAGAGACCATTTCCTCCTAGCCATGACAAAGCGTTGAGATTCACTCTCTGCAGCACTGGCGTTTAGAGATGAGCCACCCCCCTAGAGTTCGAGTTCTGTTCAGTTCGTCGAACGGTGCCCCGTTCAATGAACCATTCGACGAACTTCTCGAACCCCATTGAAAACAATGGGAGGCAATAACAAACACCTAAAAACACCTGGAAAACACCCTCAAAAAGGTGTCCAAAAAGGGGACAAACAAGTCCCAAGACAACACAAACACATGGGAAAGTGACAAGGACAAATACCCATGCGAAAACAAAACAGCTGGACGAGGAAAAAGAGGAGGAGACACATATATGAGTATATGCAAGGGAACATCGATGCCATTACTGTGCATCTTGAGCCTTGCTCATTTTAGGCTTCCAATCTGGATAAATTGCCTGAGCTCACCACGTACGCCTTGGGGATCTTGTGTCCCACAGTCAGTGTTCTCTCGGAACGTGTCTTCAGTGCAGCCGGGGGTGTGCTGACAGATAAGCACACGCGTCTGTCCACTGACGATGTGGACATACTAACGTTCACCAAGATGAACAAGTCATGGATCACAGAGGACTTTTCTTCCCCTGGGTCATGCAGGGGAGGCGAAAGGCACGTGTATTTTTGAGAGTGCTTCATGCAAAGCAACTTTTTCATTTTGAAAATGGGGGTCAACTGATGCCAGTCAAGTGGGTTGTGTGTGGCCCAATTTGTGGAAACGAGGGAGACTGTGGTTGGAGTCCCCTCGCTGTGTTTTACATGATTTTCGAATGGCATGTGTGGCGCCCCTAACCTGGTCAGGCACCACTGAGTACTGCACCCATGCTGGGGGCAGTACAATACAGGTAATCCAGAAGGCTGACCGAGGTGTGACTACACATAGTAATCAGGTCTCACATTTACCTTTGATAGGGGCCCCTGGGGAATCCAAGAGGGGTCTTAGCCTCCATGTCCACTCAAGGGGTGTGGTAGAGAGCCTGGTTGCTAGGTGGCATAGGCAGACAGTAGGGTGTAGTGAGCCGAGTTATTGAGTGCAGCTCGGAGAACGGACGCATGCAGCAGACCCTGGAGTCTGGCACAATCTGACAGCGCACGTGCAGTGGCTACTGACAGGGGGAGAACGGTCACCTGGGAGTGCCACCCGAAAACCATCCAAGGCTGGAGGCAAGCGATGGCTGAGTAAGGAAACTGCCAGGGAGGTACCAGGCCCGTAAGGGTAACAGGTCCCGGTGCAGAGATTCAGTTTTCTCCTGCCAAACCTGCAGACCCCCACCACAACATCACAGAGTCTGCAGCCACGTAGCAACGAGAGGGCCCATAGCTCACAAGAGGCAAGCAGCCGGAGTGACCTGGTCCAGGCTACAAGCAAACGGGCCGAAAAGAGGGGAGAACAGGCAACAGCAACTTCGCTGGGTGACCCCTGTAGGGACTTCATGTTGGGGTCACCCCAAAAACATCAGCGCTAGAGAAGGCGAGTTGGTAGTCACCCTCACAGTCAGCCTGAAAGAATTCCTGGTTTCTCCTGGTTAATCCCAGCTACGCCCGGGTACTCACTCTGCCATCTACTGTGAGTAAAAACCCTGAAAGACTGTCTGGACTGTGCCTCAGTCATTCTGCGACCTGTGGTTCCACACACCTACACAGGGCCCTGGGGCCCGCCTCACTCTCGGGAGGCCACTACATCTAGCTGCATCCAACATCAGCCCCAGGCGTCCCCTAACCTGCAGCGGCAGCTCCCCTGACCGCAATACTGAGAGTGGCGTCACGAAAATCCTAAAGAAGCAACCTACCTGTGACCAGACCATCCCACCTGGAGTCCCTGAAGGTAATGCACCGACAACACCTATGGGGCTTCACACATGACATGCCTAAGAGGTTGAGTTTCAGCATCTGCAACTTGTTGGCTATAGAAAGGCTGCCTTTACACCCTTTTGCGACCGAGGATTTTCGAGACTTTATGCCCATCGCAGTGCCCCTAGAGCCGATGCCCAGTCGCCGCTCCTTCTCCAAGAAAGACATGCCCGCGCTACCACAGCAGGTCGCACACATCATCGCTTCCTTGAGAAACTCTGTGTGTGACAGGGTGCATTTCACCACAGATACTTGGACCAGTAAGCATGGACAGGGGAGTTACATGTTGCTGACTGGGCAACTATGGTGAGAGATGGAGAATGGTCTGCTGTACAAGTCTTGCCATCCCCACGAGTTGTGTGTCAATCCTTCCTCAGTATGTAGAAGTTCCTCCACTGCTTCTGCCTCCTCAACCTCGTGTGAGTCCTCCACCTCGGCCCAAACCCTGTGTGGTCAGGCCACTCGCGTTATAACTGCGCACAAGGAATCACACACACCTCCTTACTGTGCTGGCAACAGAGCTCAACAGCATGAGGCGGTCGACTCTTTTCTTTGAAATGTCTGAATTGTGAGTCACACCGCTGAGGAGTTGTGGACGGTAAGCTCTGGAGAGTGAGACAGAGTTTCATCAATGGTTGTCTACACTCAACCAGCAGTCAGGGAAGGCCAGGTGCGACAATGATGCAAACCTGGGTGCGGCCCTTCGCCGTGACAATGTGACACACGTTACTTGTGTGGCTCACGTGTTGAACCTGGTTGTCCAGCAATTTTTAAAGCACTATCCTGGCCTACATGGCCTTCTGCAGAGAGCAGGGTGTAACGCCTTCCTTGATCCACACACTCAGATGGGCTGTAAAGGATAGGCTAGAGGGAACCCACTCACCAAGCACAACCCCCAGAACTCTGAAACCCTTTAACCCCTATACAGGGATTTGGAATTACACAGGGCCCAAGGTGATCAATACCTGTGGAAGGCTGCAGTTCCAGAGAATAGTAGTCAGGCAGGGTCAAAACATTGAGGAAGAGGAACAGAATGGGACGGCCAGGACTTAATCAGAAAACAAGCAAAGGTGAAATGCTGATCGGCCAACGAGGTACATAGACAGCAGGCAGGAAAAGTAGTCAGGAAACAAGCACACAAAATCACAAAACAGAACTGGGGGTAACAGTAACCAGAGGTTCATAGCTATGTCTGGCATTGGTCAGCAGACAGGATGGGCCTAAAAAAAAAAAAAAAAAAAAAAAAAAAAAAAAAAAGAGTGTGGTGTCTTCCCATTGGTTGTAGCTGAATGATGGTACTTCATCTGTCAGATACCCACCACCTACATTCAGCCAGTGGTTCTGTATCTGTCAAGGTAACGCAGCCCAGTGGGTGAGCATAACCTGCGTCAACCTGCGCCACTGGCATCGACTCCTCTCCCATCATCAGCACTATGCACGAAAGGAACATGTCACCTGGCGACCGGAGTACAAATGGATAGAGCGGACTCCTGTGGTGACTTAACAGCTGTGTGCGGCAATGATGCAAACTTGGCTGCGGGCCTTCGTCAGGGCAATGTGACACACGTGCCTTGTATGGCTCACATGTTGAATCTGATTCTCCAGCAATTTTTAAACCACCATCCCGGCCTACATGGCCTTGTGCAGCGGGCACGCTTGCTATGTGCTCACTTCCATCGTTCGCACCCAGCACCTCAACAACTTTCATCGCTCCAGAAGTCTTTTGATCTGGCGGTTCAATGCCTTAAATGCAATGTGCCGACACACAGGAATTTGAATCTGCACATGTTGCTGAAATACGTTATGGGCTAACTTGATCCAGAGGTGGTGCAGATCACGCTGCTGGAGTGGTGTCAGATCAAGGACCTATGCACCCTTCTACACAGTTTACAAATGTCGACGAAGATGTTTAGCACTGGCAATGCCATTCTCAGCGTGACAATTCTGGTCATCTACATGATTGAGCTCACTGTAAGCATTATTCGGAGTCAGGTGTTGGGACAAGAGGAAGGGGAGGATGTACAGGAGGAGTCATATGCGGAAGGGATAATAAGATCTACAAGGTCCATACGGTCAGCGGCACCTAGGCGGCAGTCATGGGATGGTGGGGGAGAGGGATTAACAAGGGCGCATAGTATCAGCAAAACTGTTGAGGAAGGTGCAGGAGCCCATGACGAAATGGAGGACGAACTGGTGATGGGCATGGAAGACTCAGCAGATGAGAGCTTGCTCACATTTCGGTTGTGCGAGGTTGGGGGGAGAGGGCAGAAGGAGGAAGCATGATTCTCACCTCTCCGCCACCAACACACCAAGGACTTGGTCCTCCTGGAAGCACAAGACACATGAGCGCCTTCTTGCTGCACTACCTACAACATGACCCTCGGATTGAACGAATTCGAAGTAATGCAGACTACAGAGTTGCCACACTGTTAGATCCCCGGTACAAGACAAAATTTGGCGAAATAATTCCTGACATAGAAAGGGACGCACGTATGCAGGAGTATCAGCAGAAGGTGGTACCCAATCTTAGATCTGCCTTTCCACTAAACACCTGGGCCGCACAGAGTGAATCTCAATGCTTTGTCATGGATAGGAGGAAATGGTCTTACTTGTCCATATCTGAGGGACCGAGGGCTGGCTGCTGTGCTGAGATGGCATTGAGTACGGTGTCCCCGCAGAGTTGCACTTTTGGTCATATACAAAATGAATTGAAAAAGGCCAGATGCTGGTGGAAAGGGAAACAGGTGTGTTGGAAAGGGGAAAAAGTTTGTGTCCGTGGGTTTGGTGGTTAAGCAACAGTAACATTTGCTGAAGAAACAACATCTGTTATGGTGGGACTGGCAGATTTGGATAAGGTGGTATATACTATGTTACCGCTGTATAAAAAAATGAAGAAGAAAAGAAAGAGAAAAAGGTATATATCCCTATCGCCAGTCGGTGTCCACCGTGCTCCCAGATGGAAAAGGAGAGGTTTGCAACTGGAAGGTTAGGTGGAGGATACAGATCTGGGTGACTCAAACTAATCGTAGACTCAACAGAGTTAGACGCCACTCGGATCTGGAGACTGGGAGCCCAGTTAGCGTCACAGGGTCCACACGCCCACCCAGCCCAGGAACTCCCTGTTAACAACACAGGGGACATTGGGTACGCTGTCCGTGTGCGTAGGGGCCACACCTGTGGACAGCAGGCGTATCAGCAGCAGCAGGCCTGTTAATGCCACTGGGCTGCACTAGCAGGACTGGTAGGACAGGAGCTGGTCTTAACCGTTCTTCGTTACCAACTGTGGTGGCGGCCTGCATAGACGCCCTATCCTTGCCTAACTCTGGCCTAAAGCCACAATGGGTTCAACACATGGAGGTGTGCTCTTTCGGAGCATAATAGAAAACTGCACCTCCTTGTTGGCTCCAGCCCCTTTTATAACCTGGGTCCGCCCCAAACCAGGGTGGACCACAATGCAGCTCCTGAAGACAAAAGCAGAGTGACAAGTCATGAGTGGCATAACTAGCGTCCTATCCGGAACCGCCACTTTAATTATGACCTCATGGCAGCCACGACCCAAACACCTCACCAGTCATCGTCTGACCAGCAATAATGAGGTGACAAGTCATAGGGGCGGGCCTCTGCAAGCCAGTTGGGAGTGGCCTGGCCACATCGTCAGGACACCTGATGCCCTGTGGTCTATATGGGCCCCCCACATCAGGGGCAGGGCCAAAGAGTTCATTACCGGACCTAGCCTCTGATGCACTAAGTGCCTGAGCATGCTCAGTAGCATGAAATACTGTCTCCGAAAAAAAGACTACCCGCTTCAGCATGCTATCTAGGCACAACACAGGACTTAGACCCGGCACTGAGTGCAAGTACCTGTGCAAAGAGGCTTTTCGCACTAAGTGTGCGAGCATGTGCTGTAGCCCAAAATAAAGACTTAGCCTCAGGAATGGCATAGTCAAGCTAAGCATACTCAGTAGGCGAAACACTGGAGTTAGGCTGCGGCTGGGGTAAAATCGGCACACGCATGCGCACTAGCCGCCTCTCCACACTTAGACATGGAGGAGAAAGCAGCCAGCTGGACAACCCGAGGCACAGCCCTAAATGGCAGCTGACGCCTGGGCGCAACTGGAACCGCAGCAGGTTGCTTGCGTTTACGGTGGCACCGATCCGTAACAACAAAGAACAGTCAAAATAACAGATGTATTTCTTCCCGTGGATAATCTGATATGATCCTTTTTTCACGGACACGACCATCGCTAACAAATGTAGATGAGGCACCAAAACAGCAGCTGCTTCAATGGATCTCAAGTGCTCCATAAAGTGGCCTCTCCTCCACCAAAAGTTCAATATCACAAATACTCCATTCCACTGTGGTGTCAACCCAATCACATTTGCTTCCTAACAGCTCTCAAGTTTCCACCAGCCCTGCTGAGTATGGGGAAACACAGATGGTTGAGTCTGCAGAGCTGTTCAGTCACACTATAGCCTGGGAATCAGAGGTCTGCTCCAAAGCTGCAGTGAGTACAGACAACGAAATTATTATTATTAATTATTAATTATTATTATTATTAATAGAGCACCATTGATTCCATGGTGCTGTACATGAGAAGGGGGTTACATACAGAATACATATACAAGTAACAATAGACAGACTGGTACAGAGGGAAGAGGGCCCTGCCCTTGCGGGATTACATTGTAAAGTATTTTGGGGAGGAGACAGTAGGTGGGGTGTAGGTTGGGCGGCAGCTACGCACGGTGGTGGTGTCATTGAAGATTATAGTCATTTCTGAACAGATGATTTTTCAGGTTCCGTTTGAAGCTTGCGGGTGTAGCAGATAATCTGACATGTTGAGGCAGCGAGTCCCAGGAGACAGGGGAAATGATCTGCACAGATGGCCAGAAGCTTTGAGAGTCGGATCCAGGCCCCGATGAAGAAGGTGCTGAGCATAAGGTACACCCTCATTCCCAAACCGTACATCATCCTGGTGGAGACAATGGGGAACATGATGAGGAGACTCAGATACCTGATTGTAACGACAACTTTGCTATTCGGTCAGGGCAGGAAGAGGTTGTCACGGAGGACTCAGGACGAGGTGAATGAAAACACACAGGGTGATGATGAGGTTGGAGACCCCACTTACTGTCAAATCAAAGTCAGCCAGTCGATGACGTCAGCAGAGGAGGATGCTACTGACGACAAGTTTACGTTGTGTCTTCCTGGACAGAGACAAAGTACTGGAAGCAGGTCAACAACTGAATCCTTGGCCACAACTCTGCCTCTGAGCATAAATCATATTGGCTATGCAGGTCGCATGGGCTGTAAGCCTTGCCTAGCCTGGGACTTTTTGGACAACGCAAAGGATCACCCAAGTCATGTAATATGTAAGATTTGTCAACAATCTCTAAGTAGAAGGCAAAAACTCACAACTTTGAGTACTTCCACCATGAAGTGTCACATGGATATGAATTTATAGCGTGAGCGTGTATTGCTCAGCTTTAGCCACTGTCAATGCAACATGCTTATTTGCTATTCATTGCATGCATTGTTGCAGACTACACACAAGGGGCTGCTATTTTTTTAGATCTGCCTTTGTCCATTTGGTCACTATAGCAATAGCAAATTGGTCTTCGGGTGTGGACTTGGAGATGCTGTCTTTGAACAGAAGGAAAAGGAGGACCGTAATGCCAGGGGGCAGCATCCTGTGCCACAGACCAACATTCTTCCAGTGCTGTCTATACTGTTTACCGTGAGAGGAGTGTAAAGTCTGTCTTTATGGCAACTGGACATCACAGTACCCGGGTACGGTAGGCTGTGCCCAGACAGTAATGCGTGCATGCAACACTTTGTTTTATTAGCAAAAACACATCTGTTCTGGGTAGGCCGACTATTTATAGACAATAAAACTTGCTGCCTCTACACTGTCAAATTGTCACGCACAGTTTAAATCATAAAGGGACAGCGACACATGTTTGCATTGACTGTTGCTTTTCAAGATTTCCATGACTGTGTTGCAGAGCTGTGTGGTTTGCATTCACACTTATCTGCCTTATCTGTGAGGCTTCAGCTAACCAGGGTATTCGGGGGGGGGTAATGTGTTTTGTCTGTTTAGGTAGATAACTTGGAAGCTCTTGTGATACGCCACTGGTAAGTCATGTTCGCGCGCGCGCGCGCACACACACACACACACACACACACACACACACACACACACACACACACACACACACACACACACACACACACTTACTGCTGCTACGCAGAGGGCAGGTAGTAGGCAACTGAATAGATTGTTCTATTTCAATTTTATGCATGGTTCTTATTGTTTATTTTGGGAAAGTTAAACAATCATTTATCAACCCAACTGCCTAGAATCCTTTTCCTGTTGCGTGGTTTTGCTGCATACTGGGGAGCCCACCCTGTACACGACTTAAAATGAAGCATAAGTCGCAATGGGAATTTCACTGTGCTACAATGCGGCCTAGCGGGGCTGTGCAACCACCGCCTGCCCCATCAAGTGCATCTGCGTGCTCTTCATCCTCTGACTGTGGGGACAGCAGTCACACATGCTTTTTCACGCTGAACTTCCACCCCTTTACCCGTAAGCGGGAGGGCGATTGGCAGGTCGTCACTTGTTTTGGAAGTGGAAACAGATGGTATTGTTGAGCTGTCAGATATCGAGAGAACCACCATTGGATGAAGGCAACATTATATCCACGCCTGCACCTTCGTCACAGATTGGCTGGACTACCTGCAGTTAATAATTGCGTTCCAGAAATGGAAAGGAGTGTAGAATGCACATGTGTTGTACCTTGCTTGGCAGCAAAGGAACACTAACTTAGTATTCTAGACAATTTTAGGATGGCAGAAAAAGTGTCAGGTCTTTGGGCAAATTAAATAGCGTGGCAAAAGTGGGCAGGTGGGTACAGTGGCAGTGTTCTGTGGGTACCAGGACAGTAAAGGAAGCCTCACTTTCTATCCCTCCTAATGATGAAATGCAGCAAGGAATTGCTGGACAACCAGGTTGAACACGTCAGCCATACAAGGCACATGTTTCACATTGCCCTGGAGAAGGGCCGCACCCAAGTTTGCATCATTGTCGCACACGGCTGTTACGTCACCACCAGAGTCCGCTCCAGCAACTTGTACTCCGATCGCCAGGTGACACCATGTTCCTTTCGTAGATAGGGCTGTTGATGGAAGAGGAGTCGATGCCAGCGGCACCGGTGGCCGCAGGTTCCGCACAGCCACTGGGCTGGGTTACCTTGAGATCCGCAGTACCACTGGCTGACTGTAGGTGGTTGTTGTCTCACAGCTGAAGTACCATTATTCAGCTACAACCAATGGGAAGACACCACACCCTTTTTTAGGCCCTGCTGGTCTGCTGACCACTGCCAGAAATAGTTCTGAACTTCTGGTTACTGTTCCGCCCAGTTCAGTTTTGTGATTTTGTGTGCTGACTACCGCTTGTTTCCTGACTACGTCTCCTGCCTGCTGTTTATGTACCTCGTTGCCCGATCCACATTATACCTCTGCTTGTTTTCTGATTAAGTCCTGGCTGTCCGATTCTGTTCCTGTTCCTCAATTCATGGTTTGACCCTGCCTGACTACTACTCTCTCGGACTGCAGCCTTCCACAGGTATCGATCACCTTGGGCCCTGTGTAATTCCAAATCCCTGTATAGGGGTTATAGGGTTTCAGGGTTCTAGGGGTGCAGCTTGATGAGTGGCTTCCCTCTAGCCTTTCCTTTACAGCCCGTATGAGTGTGTGGCTCCAGGCAGGCGTTACACCGTGCCCTCTGCAGAAGGCCATCTAGGCCGGGATAGTGGTTTAAAAATTGCTGAACAACCAGGTTCAACACGTGAGTCATACAAAGCACGTATGTCACGGCGAAGGGCCGCACCCAGGTTTGCATCATTGTCGCACACAGCCTTCCCTGGCTGCTGGTTGAGTGGAGACAACCATTGATGAAACTCGGTCTCACTCTCCAGAGCTAACCGACCACAACTCCTCAGCGGTGTGACTCCCATTTCCCATACATTTCAAAGTAAAAATTTGACCGCCTGATTGCGTTGAGCTCTGCTGCCAGCATAGTAAGGAGGTGTGCGGGATTCCTTGTGCACAGTTACAACACGGGTGGCCTTACCAGACAGGTTTTGAGCGGAGGTTGAGGACCTAGACGAGGTTGAGGAGGCAGAAGCAGTGGAGGAACTTCTACAGAGGAAGGATTGAGACAACTCGTGCAGACTGCAAGACTTGTACAGCAGACCCTTCTCCATCTCACCATAGTTACTTAGTGCCCAGTCAGCGACATGTAACGCCCCTGTGTTATGGACAAGATTATCATTATTATGAGTATATAGGAGTTACATGGAGATATCCATAAAGAACAAGATTTAAGATGTTGTTTGAACTGTACCCCACATATCTCTTGGCATAAGACTCAGACAGACAGTCTGGGCTATTCGTGTGACCAGTGAATCATGCTGACATTGCTTAATATAAATGAGGAACCAAGCACATTACAGTAAATTGTATATCACAGAATAAGCTGTTCTACTTTATCCAATAGGAGACGTGTTATGTATTCTTGGCACCTAGCCAATAAGGTTATATATATTTGTACAACTTCCGGAAATAAATCAGTCTTACTTTCTATTCATATCTGAGCACGTCTCTGGTGTGTGTGTGAAAGATTGTGGTTATGCATGCTACCACGAGTGACTCATAATTTGGACTGCAGACAGTTTAAGAGGGATGCATGATTAGATTGCATCAACCTAAATTACGGCCTTATCATTTGGCGCCCATGCGTGTACTTGCACTTCGAAGGGGGGGGTTGGGCTGTCCCAGTCTAGACACCTAATGACCGCCATCTCGCATGAGATAAGCCGTCCTAAGAGATCCCACACCAAGGTGGTCAGGTTCACCTTAAGCGGTCTGTAATTTATGTAATGTAATTGTAAATCACATGAAATGTAATGTGGTTTTTGTCTGCTCTAGGAGAAAAGCAGAAGTTCTGTGTTTTATTTTTCTCTGACTTAACTGCAAGGGAAAATGAGGAAGTTGTTATATACGCTGCATATATGAATATATATGGTTATATCTGCAGGTGAGATCAGCCACCTGGATGGTGTATATAGTGTCCTTATTGTTATGTCATTGTGTTGACCTGTGTCTACCTGTTGAAATGTCTGTCTATTTGCAGCAGGTGGAGTACTTGCTGGTTTACGGGAAAAAAGAGGAAGTTGTGTCACGGGAATATATTTGATATAATTTGATATATTGATTCTGGTTTCTTCTATGAGATACACTGATACTGATGTGTGGCAAGTTCGCTCGATAGTTGATGTTTGATAAGGCCTTGGACGGACCTGATCTTCGGGGATAGAAGATTTGGAAGGGTTTTCTATGTACGGGTGCAGTCTTGTATAAAGTTACAAAAGTGGGGGACTGACCCTGACTGTTACCTGGTACGGTGTTCCTGCTAAGCAGTGAGTTTAAGTTGTACTCATTGGTCTTGTTTTAGTGGATGTCAGTGTATTCTTACCTAGGAATTGAATACACTGGGGAAAACCCTTGATGTCAGGCTTAATCATTGAGTATTGATGTTCTGGACGGATTTGTTCAAATAAGGTGTATATAGTGTGAACAGAGGTTACTAGTACATGAAGTAAGAGATATGTGGGGTACAGTTCAAACAACATCTTAAATCTTGTTCTTTATGGATATCTCCATGTAACTCCTATATACTCATAATAATGATAATCTTGTCCATAACAGTCCCCCCTTTGGAGATAGCCAAAAAGAACAAGATTTAAGATGTTGTTTGAACTGTACCCCACATATCTCTTGGCATAAGACTCAGACAGACAGTCTGGGCTATTCTTGTGACCAGTGAATCATGCTGACATTGCTTAATATAAATGAGGAACCAAGCACATTACAGTAAATTGTATATCACAGAATAAGCTGTTCTACTTTATCCAATAGGAGACGTGTTACGTATTCTTGGCACCTAGCCAATAAGGTTATATATATTTGTACAACTTCCGGAAATAAATCAGTCTTACTTTCTATTCATATCTGAGCACGTCTCTGGTGTGTGTGTGAAAGATTGTGGTTATGCATGCTACCACGAGTGACTCATAATTTGGACTGCAGACAGTTTAAGAGGGATGCATGATTAGATTGCATCAACCTAAATTACGGCCTTATCATTTGGCGCCCAACGTACCTTAGGACGGAGCTCTGGATGGCGGACAGCCATGCTGACACCTTCGGTCGGAAGGCAACTACACGAGAGGTGGAGAATTGCGCAACTCCAGCTGCGTAAGCGAACGAGAAGGAATGGAAAGATGTTTTGTTAAACAAGCGAGGGATCTTGAAAGATAAAGATCTCCTTATGGATGCTGAGGCATGGTATAGAACGTCAAAAGATGTTAAAAGATATTTCTATATTGCATATTGCACCAGATCAGAAAATGGCATCTCAGGAAGTGGCCAAGCCCATTAGGAAACAACGCCCCCCTCCTTATAAGTCGTCCCCAGAGGGTTGGACTTGTGTAGTTTGTCCCCCTGCCCACCAAACGCCCTCCCTAGCCTGCCCAGACGTCATTTCAGGTTGGGCCGCACCTAGTTCCCTTTTCCGGCCATCTTAAGTCCCAAGGCCACTGGCTTATTTGTTGCTGGAGCAGCAGAAGCCACCGAGGGGGGGCAGGAAGATGACAATGATTTAACAATGATTCACCCCACCACCAACACTGTCCCTAGTAGAGGTAAACCACAGGTGCTGTCCTTATTTGAGGACGTCAGGCCACACATGGCATCGCACCATTATTCCGATAGTCCCAGACAGTCCCAGTCCCAGACAAGAACGCCCTAAATATGTGACATGGAAGCCCCAAGAGGCTGCAGTCCTTGTGAAGGAACACTGAGATATATACACCTATGAGTGACGTGTCATCAATAATTGATGTTTGATACCTTGGACCTGATGTACAGGTGCAGTGTTAAGGAACAAGTGGGTGAAAGAGCCCTGACTGTTACCTGGTACGGTTTTCCTGCTAAGCAGTGAGTTGAACGTTGTATGCGTACTCACTGGTCTTGTTTTAGTGGATGTCAATGTATTCTTACCTAGAATTGAATACATTGGGGAAGACCCCTAAACTTTGGTCTTAAATCGGAATTATTGAGTAGTCGATATACATACACCTCCATGAGAACGGTCTATCGTGAATTCTCTCTCTGACATAATATCTCATATATAGTTTTCCCTGAAAGATGTTTTCACCCAGATTAAAGCTGGGGATTCTTTCTGGCCAGTAATGAAGCCAGGTTTGCAGGTTTACAGTGAGGGTGCGTGTACCTTATCACCCAAGTGACACTGGAAGATGTTTTATGTATAATGTACGCAGTTTTTGGTGTGAAACACCGTAGGAGAGTTGAAAGGAAAGGGAAAAAAAAAAAACAAAAAAAAAAAAACCAGGGAAGTGTTAGTTTCCATTTCAGTCCTGTGAATGAAATTCTGTGAAGTTTAGTTGTAAATGACACACGTATGTTGAAATGGAGAATTCTAGATGAGAATTGATGAGTAATTCTGAATCTAGCAACTGCACTATGTGTATTTTACCTGTCTGTGAAAATAAGAAACATAAGCTGATATATAGGGTGGACTTGTGTGCTGTGCTGTGGAGCACTGTGTCCACGTAAGCCCACCCCATTATTTTCTGTCCTAAATGTAGATTTCTTTCTGTCACTGTGTTTTGCTCAGCTCTGGGTGGGGTATGGTATGGGGATAGTTATCAGGGTCTGACAGGAGATAGGGATACGCTGGAGGCTCGGCCCTGACCACCATCAGGTCTACCGTCGAGATGAGGGCGAGTACAGGGTCCCTAGTTACAGGGTCAGCCCAGGGGTCCCTATATAATCCATATTCCCAGTGACAGATTGAATACCTCCTGAGTGTAGATGTCACAAGACATGTCACTCCCTCCCAGGACTCTTCAGACGCCATTTTTGGCCAACACCTACTTCCTCTTTTAGCGGCTGTTTCTTATCGGTAATTATCTTTAGTGGACGTTTTAACTCAGACACTACATAGTTCATCTTCAGACGCCATTTTAGTCCAGCCGACACCCAGTTCCCCATTTTTGTTTTAGCAGCCACAGCCACTGCTCTGTTTATTGCTGACATAGCAGGGACTGCAGAGGGGGGAGACAGGGACCTGAAACACACACTCCGTTTTTGGTCATATATGCAGTTGTTCCCCATTGCGTTCCCACTCACGAACCTTAGCAGAGGTTATTGCTGATAGTCCTGTGGAAACCTTTTCCCTTCACTTTTGCATGTTTGTTTTTGTGCATCTAGACCATATAGACTGCTCACTATTAGTCCTGGTGGACAGTGAATATTTTTCGGCCTATGGCAGTTGTTACTTAGCCTGGTTTGAGATATTCTCACTTGTATGTTATCCTGCCTGATATCTTGCACAAGAGTTCCCTGATAGAGAGGGTGGAGGTTCATGTGGTCCCAAGGGGACATTGATCATCAGGAGTTGGCATATATTAGGGTTTTCGTTGGCAGCACCCAGTAATCCTTTGTGTCTTAGTTTGCAGGGTCTGACAGGAGAGAGGGATACGCTGGAGGCTCGACCCTGACCACCATCAGGTCTACCGTCGGGATGAGGGAGAGTGCAGGGACCCCAGTTACAGGGTCAGCACAGGAGAGGTAGAGTAGATACGCTCCACTGCTTTTTCCTAGTTGTGTATATGTAGTCAGGGGGTGCTGCTTGGTAGTTTCCAAACCCTCTTGTGCTCTTTTCTCTTTCCCCGGGGTTTTAGGGGATCTTAGTTTTTAGAATACGTAACACGAGTTATGAGAATTTCAGTGTTCTCCTGACCCCAAGTTACACTCATTGCTCTTTCTTACAAACCTGGGTATAGTCCTTTGTATCAGGTCTCCGAGAGCCCACATGTAAACTACAGCTGATAAAGACCAAGACACCCTCCTTCAAATGGCAAGACGTATGGAGATGAATCTAGCAGCTTACAAGATCACCCCACATACAGATGAGCTACAGTCACAGTCACCTGAGTTACAGTTACAGTCACCTGAAGAGTATCATCATGTCATCTCCAGCCCAGAAGTCATTCTACCCGTTTGCCATGGAGTAAGACAGCAGCCCTTTGAACACTACTCAGCCAAATTGAACACCTACCTAAAGCACCAGTTGAAGATCAGTGCCCGTATGACATCACTGCTCCCTGACAAAGTCACCATCTCTCGGTGTGGGGTCCTTAATCCTGCTGAACTTCTCCCTCTTCCAAGGGGGGAGTGGGCCACCTCTGACACCTTGGTGGAAGAGGTAGTCGACTCTGGCATAGCTGAAACTCTGGATTCGATACCCTGACTTAACACCTTTGCGGATGGATCAAGATGTGCATCAAGAAGACGGTTCCACATGGGTATGGTACTGGTGGCAGAAGACGCTGTGCTGATAGAGCAGTCGCTACCCGCATGCCTGTCTGTGAAGAAGCAGATGTATGTGCTCTCGCTGAAGCCTGCAAGATGGCAGCCAGCATCTACTCTGTGGAGGACAAGAGACTTGATCACTGCCAATGGAACTGTACGCCGCCATGAGGCCATAGAAGAACGGATGGAAGCTTTGCTATTGCCAGACAGAGTCGCGGTGAGCAGGGTTGAAGCCTACATTGGAGGAGTCAAGGGAAGCAGTAAGAAGTGCCCTCACTGACAGAACATCCAAAGAAGCCCCAAGACCACTTACGAGAGAAACAGTCAGTCAATCTGTGCTTTTCGAATGACCCAGATGTGAAGAAGAAAGGAAAGATGGAAAGTCTTGAGAAAACATTGTCCTGACCCTACAAGAGCAAGTCCCAGAAGAAGAAGAGGACTGAGATAGGGTGCAGCTGCGGGCTCCCGGAGACCATAGAAAGTGGCTAGTGACCTGCTTTCACTGCCAGCCAAAGAGATATGGCAGGCCTTAGACACAGAACTGACTCTACACACCCCATACCAGCCACAGAATAGAGGGAAGGTTGGGAGGATGGGGCAGTGTAGAAAGCAAGGGCATGAGAGTCTTCGCTTGCATTGTTCAGTGTCAGACACACCCCAGCAGGGATCACTAGGTTGAGACCCTATGAAATCCTTATTTAGAAGTACCCCCAGATACTTCAACTAAGCTTGTTGTTTGTTTAAACATGTGCCTAATACACGTTTTTGAGTTTTCTCCTCCAGATCCAACCAGATCTAGATTTCTCTCTCTTCTTTTTCTCTCTCCTCTTTTCCTCTCTCTTTCTCCCTCTCTTCTCAATCTTTCTCTCTCTCTTTCTCTCTCTTCTCTCACTCTTTTTCTTTCGGACGAAGATCCATGCATTCCACTACAAAGAGATGTCGGACCTGCCTGAGACCAGGAGATGGCTGTCTTCCCTCTTCTACCCGATACTTTGTGCCAGGATGATGATATCTAAGCATGTGGACTGGAAGACGACTCTACATCCCACCTTTGATGTCCCACCATTACCGCCTGAGGACTGAGGAGCATGAGACTCTGAGTGAACCCAACCCTGATAAATATTAGTCGATTAAAGGACTACTGCCACGTTCCCCCTTCCTGAATAACGTGTGCCAGCGGAACATAGCCATGAGGACAGTCTAGAGAATACGGTCAGGATCTGGCTTCCTATGCATAGTCTGTTGGGTGGGAAGATTCATCCACAAGGGATGGGGTATCTCGTATGTGAGTGAGGTAACCATCGGCAGTAGGACAGATCAATAGACTCGGGAAAAGTAAGGAAAGACTTTTTGGCTATCTCCAAAGGGGGGACTGTTATGGACAAGATTATCATTATTATGAGTATATAGGAGTTACATGGAGATATCCATAAAGAACAAGATTTAAGATGTTGTTTGAACTGTACCCCACATATCTCTTGGCATAAGACTCAGACAGACAGTCTGGGCTATTCTTGTGACCAGTGAATCATGCTGACATTGCTTAATATAAATGAGGAACCAAGCACATTACAGTAAATTGTATATCACAGAATAAGCTGTTCTACTTTATCCAATAGGAGACGTGTTACGTATTCTTGGCACCTAGCCAATAAGGTTATATATATTTGTACAACTTCCGGAAATAAATCAGTCTTACTTTCTATTCATATCTGAGCACGTCTCTGGTGTGTGTGTGAAAGATTGTGGTTATGCATGCTACCACGAGTGACTCATAATTTGGACTGCAGACAGTTTAAGAGGGATGCATGATTAGATTGCATCAACCTAAATTACGGCCTTATCACCTGTCCATGCTTACTGGTCCAAGTATCTGTGGTGAAATGCACCCTGTCACACACAGAGTTTCTCAAGGAAGCGGTGATGTGTGCGACATGCTGGTGTAGCGCGGGCACGCCTTTCTTGGACAAGGAGTGGCGACTGGGCATCGGCTCTTGGGCCATTGCGATGGGCATAAGGTCTCGAAAATCCTGTGTCAAAAGGGTGGAAAGGCAGCATTTCTGTAGCCAACAGCTTGAAGATGCTGAAAGTCAATCTCTTAGGCATGTCATGCCCTTCTAAAATCATGTAAAACACAGCAATGGGACTCCAACCACAGTCTCCCTCGTTTCCAAAAATTGGGTCACACACACACATACCACTTCACTGGCATCAGTTGTCCCCCAGTTGCAAACTTAAAAAGTTGATTTGCATGAAGCACTAATCAAAAATACACCAGCCTTTCACCTCCCCTGGATATCACAGGGGTAGAAAAGTCCTTGCGAATCCATGACTTGTTCATCTTGATGAACGTTAGTCTGTCCACATTGTCACTGGACAGACGCGTGTGCTTATGCGTCAGCACACACCCAGCAGCACTGAAGACACGTTCCGAGAGAACGCTGGCTGCGGGACACAAGATCCCCAAGACGTAAGTGGCGAGCTCAGGCAATTCATCCAGATTGGAAGCCCAAAATGAGCAAGGCTCAAGTTGCACAGTAATGGCATCGATGTTCACTTGCAGATACTCAGATATCTGAGTCTCCTCCTCTTTTTACTCATCCAGCTCTTTTGTTTTTGCATGAGTATTTGTCCTTGTCACTTTCCCATGTGTTTGTGGTGTCTTGGGAGTTGATTGTCACCTTTTGGACACCTTTGAAGAAGTTTTCTATGTGTGTTTGTGTTTGCATGCCATTGTTTTCAATGGGGTTCGAGTTGGTTCGTCGAACGGTTCGTCGAACTTGTCCTCCGTTCGACGAACCGAACTCGAACTCTAGGGGGGTGGCTCATCTCTACTAACTAGTGCTCTAAGTGGACTATAGGTTGCTGTGTGCAAGTGCTCACTCACACAGAATGGCTATCTGCTCCTCATTGCAGTTTCTTAAAGTGAACCAACCCCCATGGAGTTTGCTATATGAAGTAAAGGCAACACCATACTGGTACTAGGATGCTGAGTCTAAGCATACCTTTTGTTGAAAGATGGGTTGCTGAAATATTTGAAATGCACTGCACCTTTGATTGACAAGTGCAGCGGGGATGGAACTTTGTGGGTCAGGCCCTCGCTGTAAATACCTCCGCCTGCGTACTCTATGGCATATCACCTTTTCTTTATTAAGATATCATGCTGTCACTGCTATTGTTGGTGGAGTGTGCGCATTGCCACAATAATGATGTCTTCATTAAAAATGGCACCGGAGTCTGCACATTCGCATGCTGCGATCTCTGGCGCCATTTTATTGACACCACTGCGGAGAAGACTAAGTGGCAGGGGTGCACAACATGCGCCGATGCTGCTCAGTCGTCTTTACAGTGTCCAAAAAAAAAAAAAAAAAAATAGAATCAGATCTCTGTATGCACGTGTTGACGCCGGCGCCATTTTAATGAAGGCAGAATTACTGTGGCAATGCACACGTGCCGCCAACAACCGCAATGTCGGCGCGTGCAATATTTAAATAAAGAAAATGGCACATGCCATAGAGGACACAAGAAGAGGAATTTATAGCAAGCACTCGACCCACAAAGGCCTGCACCGTTGCAGCCAATCAATCAAAAGTGTAGTGCATTTCTGTAACTTTGATTACAGATATTTCAGCAATGAAGCATCTGATCTTTCAACAACAGGTATGCATGGATTCAGCATCCTAGTGCCAGTATGGTACTGCCTACAAGTAGAATTCAACCCCCTGCAGATTTAGCAGGTTTACACATTCGGAATTATCTTGGCATTGTGACATTTGGACTGTAGATCAGCCTGGAAGTGTGAAATGCACTGCAGCAAAAAATAATGTTATTTCTTTTTTTTTTTTTTTTTTTTAAATTGTGAAAAGTTTATTCAGAGGGTCATTTATTATTCAACCCCTCAAACCACAAGAATTCTGTTTGGTTCCCCTAAAGCAGACCTGGGCAAGGGGCGGCCCGCGGGCCACATCCGGCCCGCCTACTCTCTGTGACCGGCCCGCCTGGTTCAGGGCGTCCTTGCTGGCCGGTCAGTGATGAGGGCAATCTGACCTGTTGTCCGGAGCTCCAGGCTCCGGGGATGTCCCTGGTCAGATCGCCTTCATCACACGCTGCGTGCCGTGCAGGGAACAGATCCTGCAGCGCCGCACAGTGCAGGCAGCGGAACGCAGGAATCTGTCCTCTGTTCCCTGCCCGGCAGATGCTCTGTGTGACACACGCGCGCCCTGATGACGTCAGTACGGCGCGCGTGTGTCATTTGAAAAGTTCCCGCCCGGCAGGAGAAGAAGCTGCAGCAGCCGGGGCCGCACAGAGAGAAGCAGCAGCTCTTGGAATACAGCGTCGGCGCAGCCTGGGCATGCAAAAGAGAAGCAGCTCAGCGGGGGGCACATACGGAGGAGCCTAAGGAGGGACAGTAAGAAGGGAGAGGTGAGTGTTTACTAGTAACCTGCGGGGATAATGGGGGGAGGGGGGCCCGACTATCTGTTTCATTGGTGTGTGCGGCCGCTCCGGCCCTTAAGCTCCCTGTCTGCAGTTGTTGCGGGCGGGGAGGAGGGTGTCAGCACACTACGCTCACCCCTTCTGCTCGGGTCCGGCAGCTGCTCAGTGGTGGCTCGAGCTGTGGGCCGGATCCCGGGGTTCCTCGAGCGACACTCCTCGCCCGTGAGTGAAAGGGGGGTTGTTTGGGGTGTTGGGATAATGTCCGTGACGCCACCCACGGTTGTGGTGATGTGTAGCACCACCGCTGCTCAATGCGGGGATCCCGGGGATGGTGATGGGGAGCAGCCAGGTGTTGTGTTGCCCCTCCGTGGGTAGGGGTTGGTGATCCCGGGGCCCGGTGATGGCTTGTGAGGTGCAGGGCCTGGTGGGCGCAGGGACGCGGGGGCAGCGCTGTGCCTTGCGGCACTATGGTACTCACTCAGCCTGAGACTTGGACACAGTTTGTACGGTAAACCAAACGGCTGGTAGGACGGTCCCACAGACGGCTGCTTTGCTTCCCCGGTAGGTGACGGTGATGTCCCTCTTCCTTGCACCTGTATGTACGGATGGTTGCGATGGGTCCCCACCGGTAACCCGCTCCCCGGCTTCAAGCTGGGCCGGAGGAGCACTACACTTTGCCCGCAGGCGCTGGCCCTCAGAGACTGGTGCCCTGGCGGTGGCGGTGCCTCTGTTGTACAGGTTGAACTGTTGCCTTCAATCGGGACTTGGTTGTTGGGGGAATCTACGTCCCCTTCACTGACGGATTCGGCAAATTTGGCGACTCCTAGCCTTGCCGGGGTCCGAGAGGCCCCTGCCCTGGTGCTGACTGTCCTTCGGAACACTGCTCCAGACCACCGGGCACACAGCCAACGGGGTCCTTCCAGGAACTTCCAAACGGTCCCCCTCCGGACAGTCACCGCCGTCGCTGACCTTGCTGTTCTGGCCCTACACAAAGCTGGGCTCTCAGACTTTGCACACTCTCTGCTCTGTCACCACTTCTTGCTTTCCTCCTTTACTCCTCTTTCTCTCCTTACTTTCACTTCGTTGTTTACACTTGCCCTCCCTGGGCTAATCTGCCTGGTTTTCCCGCCTCCAGAGTTGTGAGCTCCTCGGTGGGCAGAGCCAACCGCCTGGCCCACCCCCTGGTGTGCATCAACAGACTCCTGGAGGAAGGCAACATGGATTTCTGGTTAGCAGATGTGCCTACCTGGAGTGTGGGGTGTGGTGGCGTTGTGACCTGTGTCCCCTGGCTTGCCCAGGGCGACACACAGTGACAGGAGGCCGGCAGCTGCACACACACTGCTCTACAGAAGCTGCATTCAGCCTCTCACACGGAGCAGACCTGGGGGTGGGGCCGGAGCTTCACTTCAAAGAAGCCGATTCCTGACTTCCTGCACTGTTTCTGCTCTCCGCTGAGGCCGGCTCCACTGCATGGACAGACACTTTTTTTTTTTAAGGTAAATATACGTGTGTGTGTGTGTGTGTGTGTGTATGCGTGTATGTGTATAGGAGGCCTGGCTCTGTGTGTGTGTGTGTGTGTGTGTGTATGTGTGTATATGTATAGGAGGCCTGGCTGTGTGTGTGCACGTATGCATATGTATAGGAGGCCTGGCTGTGTGTGTGTGTGTGTGTGCGTGTATGCATGCATGTGTATAGGAGGCCTGGCTGTGTGTGTGTGTGTGTGTGTGTGTATGTAGGAGGCCTGGCTGTGTGTGTGTGTGTGTGTGTGTGTGTGTGTGTGTGTGTGTGTGTGTGTAGGAGGCCTGGCTGTGTGTGTGTGTGTGTGTATGTATGTAGGAGGCCTGGCTGTGTGTGTGTGTGTGTGTGTGTGTGTGTGTGTGTGTGTGTATGCGTGTATGCATGCATGTGTATAGGAGGCCTGGCTGTGTGTGTGTGTGTGTGTGTGTGTGTATGCATATGTATAGGAGGCCTGGCTGTGTGTGTGTGTGTGTGTGTGTGTGTGTGTGTGTGTGTGTGTGTGTGTGTATGTATGTATGTATGTATGTATGTATGTATGTATGTAGGAGGCCTGGCTGTGTGTGTGTGTGTGTGTGTGTGTGTGTTTGTGTATATGTATGCATGTGTATAGGAGGCCTGGCTGTGTGTGTGTGCATATGTATAGGAGGCCTGGCTGTGTGTGTGTGTGTGTGCGCGCATATGTATAGGAGGCCTGGCTGTGTGTGTGTGTGTGTGTGTGTGTGTGTGTGTGTGTATGTATGTAGGAGGCCTAGCTGTGTGTATGTATGCATGTGTATAGGAGGCCTGGCTGTGTGTGTGCATATGTATAGGAGGCCTGGCTGTGTGTGTCTGTGTGTGTGTATGTATGTAGGAGGCCTAGCTGTGTGTGTGTGTGTGTGTGTGTGTGTGTGTGTATGCATGCATATGTATAGGAGGCCTGGCTGTGTGTGTGTATGTATGTAGGAGGCCTGGCTGTGTGTGTGTGTGTGTGTGTGTTTGTGTATATGTATGCATGTGTATAGGAGGCCTGGCTGTGTGTGTATGCATGCATATGTATAGGAGGCCTGGCTGTGTGTGTGTGTGCGTGTGTATGTATGCATGTGTATAGGAGGCCTGGCTGTGTGTGTGTGTGTGTGTGTGTGTGTGTGTGTGTGTGTGTGTGTGTGTGTGTGCATGTGTATGTGTATAGGAGGCCTGGCTGTGTGTGTGTGTATGCACACACACATACTATATAAATAGATGCCAGACTACTATTACTAACTCTGTTCTACATTATATATATATTATATAATGATGTAGAACCGAGATAATTATATTTGTCCGGCCCTCTAAAACCATCCCAATTTCTTATGCGGCCCCATGGAAAAATTAATTGCCCACCCCTGCCCTAAAGTATTAAGGAGTATTTCAGGCACAAAGAACAATGAGCTTCACATGTTTGGATTAATTATCTCTTTTTCCAGCCTTTTCTGACTAATTAAGACCCTCCCCAAACTTGTGAACAGCACTCATACTTGGTCAACATGGGAAAGACAAAAAGGAGCATTCCAAGGCCATCAGAGACAAGATCGTGGAGGGTCACAAGACTGGCAAGGGGTACAAAATCCTTTCCAAGGAGTTGGGCCTACCTGTCTCCACTGTTGGGAGCATCATCCGGAAGTGGAAGGCTTATGGAACTACTGTTAGCCTTCCACGGCCTGGACAGCCTTTGAAAGTTTCCACCCGTGCCGAGGCCAGGCTTGTCCGAAGAGTCAAGGCTAACCCAAGGACAACAAGAAAGGAGCTCCGGGAAGATCTCATGGCAGTGGGGACATTGGTTTCAGTCAATACCATAAGTAACGTACTCCACCGCAATGGTCTCCGTTCCAGACGAGCCCGTGAGGTACCTTTACTTTCAAAGTGTTATGTCAAGGCTCGTCTACAGTTTGCTCATGATCACTTGGAGGACTCTGAGACCGACTGGTTAAAGGTTCTCTGGTCTGATGAGACCAAGATCGAGATCTTTGGTGCCAACCACACACGTGACGTTTGGAGACTGGATGGCACTGCATACGACCCCAAGAATACCATCCCTACAGTCAAGCATGGTGGTGGCAGCATCATGCTGTGGGGCTGTTTCTCAGCAAAGGGGCCTGGCCATCTGGTCCGCATCCATGGGAAGATGGATAGCACGGCCTACCTGGAGATTTTGGCCAAGAACCTCCGCTCCTCCATCAAGGATCTTAAGATGGGTCGTCATTTCATCTTCCAACAAGACAATGACCTAAAGCAAAAGCACACAGCCAAGAAAACCAAGGCCTGGTTCAAGAGGGAAAAAATCAAGGTGTTGCAGTGGCCTAGTCAGTCTCCTGACCTTAACCCAATTGAAAACTTGTGGAAGGAGCTCAAGATTAATGTCCACATGAGACACCCAAAGAACCTAGATAACTTGGAGAAGATCTGCATGGAGGAGTGGGCCAAGATAACTCCAGAGACCTGTGCTGGCCTGATCAGGTCTTATAAAAGACGATTATTAGCTGTAATTGCAAACAAGGGTTATTCCACAAAATATTAAACCTAGGGGTTGAATAATAATTGACCCACACTTTTATGTTGAAAATTTATTAAAATTTAACTGAGCAACATAACTTGTTGGTTTGTAAGATTTATGCATCTGTTAATAAATCCTGCTCTTGTTTGAAGTTTGCAGGCTCTAACTTATTTGCATCTTATCAAACCTGCTAAACCTGCAGGGGGTTGAATACTACTTGTAGGCACTGTATATATAGCAAAATCCTGCTGGTTGGTTCCCTTACAGTAAGTGAGCAGATTTTTAAACAGATTCACAACAGCATGATGGAGTTTCCTTCTAAGCTTAAAGACCGTATTTCAGTAAATGGGGTTGGGGATTTGGTCAATGCTGAGGTACACAGATACCAGAGACATCTGCTGGGCTAAAAATTAGAGATGATCAAATACCTCAAATATTCGGCTTCGTGAATATTTTCCGAATAGGTCACATATTCGATGCACTATGGGAAGCCTGAATAGTTCCGAATAGTTGTTATTCGGGTTTCTCACAGACTTACATTGCGCATCGAATATTCGCGAATAGTGGCGACCTATTCGGAAAATATTCACAAAGCCGAATATTTGAGGTATTCGATCATCCCTACTAAAAATGTATTCTGCAGCAGGACACAGCACCCAAACATACAGCTAATGTCCGTAAGAACCCTCTTAAAGTTTTGAAAAAGGATTAATTTCAGTCTTTTTTTCTTCGTTTTGCATTTATACATGTGGCATTCATTTCTCGCCTTATTCGGCAGAGTCTGCTGATTTATTTCTCTCAAGAAGAAACTAGTAATGGAAGTTTAGTAACCATCATCAAGGTCCAGTCTTCAAGTTCATTGAAGTATATTTAGCACTTCACAGTCACCCTAATGTCATACTTCTATCACTGACTAGATAGTGACATTTATATAGCCTTCAAAAGCGTTTAAACTGGTTGCCCTTTATTACACCTATCAGGGACATGAAGGCCATATGCTGTGACAAGGCTATATTCACATTTCTATTTTTTTTTTTTATTTGTAAAACCTAAAAAAGGAACATTTGCATATTATTCAAAGCAAGGAGCATGCTGTTGGAAACTAGGACATACGAGGGGCTGCTGATAAGTCTTTGGCTTTACCCAGAAAAACGAGATAGGATGATGAAACTTTACATTTATTTCACATATTCTCCACTGATGTCAAACACACTTCTTATAAAATCGGTATTCCAAGTTCTGTAAGCCGAGCAAAAGAAGGATTTCGGTTGTGCCTCAAACCAGGCATCCGTAGCAGCCATGACATCAGAAATGTGTGAAATTTGGTACCCTTGAGGTGTCTCTTCAGGTTTGGAAACAGGTGATAGTCTGAGGAAAATAGATCTGGTGAATAAGGTGGGTGATCAACCAGCTGGAAGCCCAGCTCTGGCAGTTTCGCCGTGGTCGCTTGTGCAGTGTGAGCAGAGGCATTTTCTTGCAGGAACAAGATTCCTTTGGACAGCTGGCTGTGCCTTTTGGCCTTCAGAGCTGCCTTCAATTGGTCCAAAAGTTCAATGTAATACCTTGCATTGATGGAGGAAGCTTTTTGAAGGGAGTCCATTAGCAGCACACCCTCCTTATGCCAGAATACAGACGCCATTACCGAAGTGGCTGATTTTTGCAGCCTTTACTACTTTGGACGAGGGGAAGCACTGTGCCTCCAACTCTTTTGAATGCTCCTTGTTTTCAGGGTCATACAAATAAAACCAGGTCTCATCCATAGTGACCAGTCGATCCAGGAAGTTCTGATCAGTCTGGAAATGCTGACAAATGGAACGGGAAGTTTTCACTCACATGCTTCTCTGATCTGTTGTCAAACATTTGGGGACCCACTTTGCAGATAGCTTCCTCATGTTCAAATGTTCATGGATAATAACACAAACACGTTCATGGGAAATCCCCATGATGTCAGATATTGTTTTAGCTGAAATTCGTCAATTCTCCAGTATGAGGTTGTGCACAGCATTGACGATCTTCGGAACAACCACCACTCTCGGTCGTCCAGGACCTTCCTCATCATTGGTGCTGAAGTGGCCAGTTTTAAATCTGGCAACCCAGTTCTTAACTGTGGAATATGAAGGGCATTTGTGGTGCCCCTGAGGCTTCAGTAGCCACAGGACATTGCATTTCAATTATGGTGCAATGCTTGGACTCGGGGGATGAAAGGAGTTAACCACTGGTGTTTGTTTCACTTCGGCTGCTTTCACACCTCCGGTTTTTCCTGTGCGGCACAATCTGGCACTTTACAGGAAAAATGCAACAGTTTTTTTTTGTCGCCGGTTGCGTTTTTCCTGCATAGACTTTAATTAGTGCCGCATGGGCTTGCGTTCCGTCTGTTTTTTTCCGCATGCGTCAGATTTAGCCGATGCGGCGGCCGGATGGAACGTTGCCTAGCACGTTTTTTGTGTGGCAAAAAAACTGCATCGCGCCGCATCCAGCCGTTGCGGCGCATTTTTCAATGCATGCCTATGGACGCCGGATGCGGCAAAAACCGCATCCGGCCGCCACATGCAGTTTTTGCCACTGTGCATGCTTAGTAGCATTCCGCAAGCGGCAAAAACTGGACGGGCCACATTTAAAAAACTTATGCAAAGGATGCGGCTTTTTCGCCGCATCCGTTGCATAGGTTTTAGAGCCGGACTGGCCGGCTCTGCACCTACCAGATGTGTGAAAGCAGTCTTACACAAAACATCTAGCTAGGAGTCACCACTTACACAGGAAGCTGGACAGTCTGGGGAATTTCAAGTTACCCGGGCAACAGCCACTAAGAGTCACCCAAGGGTGGGGGCACTTAGTGAGGAAGAGAAACACAAACAGTTTTGACTTTAGAACAGTGAGACAGCGAAGGAACAACAGGTAGGGGGGAGCGCTACACTCAGCTCCCCTCAGGGGGACCGCCTGGGATGTGTGCTTGGAAGCTCTCAGGGAAGGAGGAGAGAGTGCCAGAACATCATGGGACTTTTAGTAGGCTACTATAGAGAGTGCTTCAATGAGCTTCTATAGCTATGATCAGCCAGACTGAAGGAGGGCGAAAAAGAGGTGACCGGTGGAGATGGTGAGAGAGTAGACATGGCATCTGGGGTGGAGCTTAACTGCTTCCACAGTTGCAGCGCAGTCGGGGTGCAGAACCCTTGGTTGGGGAAACCTTCATGGACTAACAAATCTGCAGGGGATGGGGATTTCATGTCCCATCACCCACTTTCTTGGAGCACAGTGATATATCGGATCTGGATTCGGGTTTACAGCCAGGCCCCACGGATAGGACCCGCGTCACCTGCATACAGGATGGGACACTTAACATGCACAGAGGAGTCCCCAAGTTGCTTCAGGCCACGAAGAGTCGCAAGTCAATGCAAGGAGGAATGTCTCACATATTTCCACAGACACCGGTGATTGCCTCCGATTCACCCGAGACTGGCTGGAGTCCATCCATAGCAGCGGAAAGCGGCACCTCCGGGGACCTTTAAGAACTAAAAAGTAGTAAAAAGAACTTTGAACTGTAGCCCCGGTGTTGTCCTTGTTATTGCCGGCACCTGCACCCCACGCCTCGGTGCCATAAGCCGTCCCCATTGCCCTCATCCTCCCTGGGGCTCGCTCCACCTGTGGGGAGCTGGACTATCTGGGCTGCATTAACATGAGCCCCGGAAGAAAGCAACATCTCGCAGCGGCGGACGATTCCTGGCCACGCACCATGGGTGGCACTGCAAAGCAGCCCCCATTCAACATCACGCCTGGAAGAGGAAAAGTCGCAGGAAGTGTCTGCGGCGGAGGAGGCCGGGACCCCCGTCACCACTGCAACCGGTGACACGCTTCCCAGGGACCCTTCACCCTCCTTCCATCCCCCTTTACACCGGACACCCATTCGTTTATCCTTTACATGTAGCCAACTGGGCCACGGCGCCAGGTCATGCCAGTCACAGCAACACCACAAAACCACTGGCCCGGTGAGTAGTAACCACTGAGGTCCCGTGGGGCACTACACATTGATCCCTTTCCTTGCAGAAACAAGAATTTTATCACTCCTCTTCTCTCAGTTGATGTGAATATCGCATTAGACTCCATTTTGTTTTCCCGCGTGCATAGAACACTGTTGCCATAAGCAACAAACACACAATTTTGAGACCATATATAGACATAAAAGGTTTTCATGTGATGTAACATTCGTTATAGAAACAAAAAAGATCAAAGCCAAAAGACTTAGCAGCCCCTCGTATTTGCACCTAAATGCTGGGAAGAACAAATTGGATTGTTTTGGGTTTTTGTTTCAAAAAGGTTAAAGTCTGTAATAATTATGGTATTTCATTAGTTCCGACTAGTGATTAGTTCTTTTAAATTACCTGTGGTGCACAATTGAATGCAATGTTGATTTAGGTTTACTCAACTAATCTCTAATTTATACAGTAGCCATCAGAAAGAAGCTAACCCCTTTTAGGTGCCATTTACTTAGTTACTACAGTAGATGCACATAATTGTCTCAATTCAAAAAGTGGTGCACCACACAAGAGGGCTCCTCTACACAAGGACAGGAAAGCTCCTGAAAAAAACGACGGTACTTCTCCCTAGCATCAGTTGGGTTACAGAGCATGAGAGGACATCCACAAAGTTATATACACCATCGCCACAAAAAAGTCCCCTGAAACACACACCACATTAAAAAGATGGTGCAGACTAAAACCTGTGACAAAAGGGGAAGGAATATGACGGCGCTTTCATGGTCTCTGGAAGATCCAAATACGGTAAGTAATTTAGTCTATTCCTTTCCCTCTTGAGAGCATCACACGAGAGTCACAGAGAGAGCAAACACTTTAGGGAGGGACCACCGCTTGCAGAACCTCTCTTCCAAAGCAAGGGTCAAGAGAAGAGGACATATTCAATATATAGTGCTTATAGAAGGTAGGAGAGAACTAAGTTACTTTACATATCTGGTCAACCAATGCCTTTACATATCTGGTCAAACAATGTCTCTGACTTCTCAGCCCAGGAAGTCATGATGCACAAGTAGATTTAATACCTACCAGAACTGACTTACTACTAGAGGAGTAGTTCCAAAGGCAATTACCAGTCTTGCGGCACTCCTGCTACCAATGGTGGAACGTATTAGATGATTTTCGGTCATATGACTAGACCAATATACAAATAAGGAGATATATTTTATTTGCATATTAAAATATTATACAACACGTTTCGGCTCAGATGTTTTGTCCTTCAGCCTTCTTCAGGTATAATTGAGAGAAAAAAGATGTATACATCTAACTTCATGCAGAGGCATGCTTATATGGAGACTAATCGCTCATTTCAAAGAGGAGACATCCTGAACAGATAACCGTGCCCACTCGCCTATAATCCCATTACATTGGATTTGCTTCTAATAAAAAACTAAGAATTACACAGCAATAACAAAAATATCAAACATCAGAATTTTTGATTATGATGTAAAAAGATTTTGTTTTAAAATTTATTAAAAGTTAAATAAAATTCAACCTTTTTAGAAAAAAAAAAAAAATTCCTTTCCTTTCCCCTTATTTTTATGTAAAGTTGTTATACATTTTCCAGTACATCATTCAAACCGTTGGAATACAAACTCTGGAAGCGATAAATCCAATAAGCTTCCTTAAGGTTTAACATTTTACATCGATTGTTTATATTAGTGGATATTTGTTCTAAGAGAGTAACTTATGCAAATTTTTTATTATGTGTCTTGACAAACTAGGTTTAATAAAACCAGTTATGCCGGTGGCCATTCATTCGTGACCACAGGCTTTGCGTTGTGCGCCCAACATATTGAAGCCCACATTCACAAGTAATTACATATATCACAAACTGCTGTTACAGGTTAGATATTTTTTAATATCAATGGTTTCACAAGTAGTGTTGGATGTAATGGTCTTATTATTATTATTATTACTAGAAGGTGGCCTGATTCTAACGCATCGGGTATTCTAGAATTTACCATAATATATATATGTTGTTGTGTGTAGTTACCAAGTGTTTGTGTGGGGCGCTGTAAATGTTCTGGGTGTTGTCTGGGTGTGGGGGTGTGTGAGAGCGGTGTTGTATGTGTGTTGCGTTGTGTGTTGCATTGTTTGTGGAGCGCTGTGTCTGCAGCAATCTGTGTTTGTGGTGCTGTGTGTGTTGCGCGGTTTGTGTGGAGTGCGTGTGTGTGTTTTGGGGGGAGGTATGTTTTGTGCAGTGTGTGTTGCGCAGTATGTGCGTATATTTATGTATGCCGCGGTGTTTGTGTGTTGGGTGTTGTGTGTGTGCGGCGTTGTCTGTGTGTGTGTGCGGCGTTGTCTGTGTGTGTGTGTGTTTTGGGGGGGAGGTGTGCACCCCCATCGTGCTCCATCCCCCATGCTGCGCACCCCCCATCGTGCGCCATCTTCCATGCTGCACACCCCCCATCGTGCTCCATCCCCCATGCTGGGGCCGCTGGGGGCGGGTCCGAGCGTGGCAACGTGTGCCGGGGGCGGGGCTGAGCGGGCGAGTAGTCAGCGTATGCCGGCTCCCTGCACATGTGTACCGGGAGCCGGTGTACACTGGTAACCATGATACACATCGGGTAACTAAGGGAAGTGCTTCCTATAGTTACGCGATGTGTATCATGGTTACCAGCGTACACCGGCTCCGCCACGATCCCAGCATCACTAGGTTATGTCCGCCGGGGGCGGGGCCGAGTGTGCCAACGTGTGGCGGGGGCGAGCGGGCGAGGCGTCAGCGTATGCCGGCTCCCTGCATATGTGTACCGGGAGCCGGTGTACGCTGGAGCGGGCGATGCGGGGGGCGGGGCCAGGCCGAGGCGAGCGGACAATCCGTGGGGGGGGCCCAGGCTCAGCGGCCAATCCAACAGTTGTCACTGTAACGACACTGTCACGGTGACACAATTTTGGAGCAAGACACACAGAGTAAGGCAATTATATATAGATTATTGTTTTGTAGGTTTGTTTTGTTATTATTATTGGTCATTAATAATATTGCAACAGCAACATTTTTTTACATGACACTTGTATACACCTTTATTTTTTGTAATAGTTTTATTTGTTTTAACTTGATTTTTTAGTTTATTGGGTGCTATAAGATTTTTAATGGTTATTCTCCTTCTAAGGCCCTGTGTGCACACTAAGTTTACCACGGTTTTGCTGCAGAAAATGTTAACCTTTCTGCAGTCCTTCCCCAGTAAAAACTAGGGTAAAAAAAAAAAAAAAAATGTTGTGCGCACGCTGCGGGTTTTTTTTTTCCACCTACAGGTTTTGCTGCATGTTTTCTGCAGCAAAAATAATGAGCATGTCACTTTTCCGCAGGTACCTGCAGTTTTTGCCATAGATAATGGTAAAAAAACACAGGGAACAACCTGTGTAAAATTCGCACCAAAACTGCGGTAAAACTGCGGCAAACCACAGTAAAACCGCATGCGGTTTTTGGGTGCGGTTTGCTGCAGTTTTTTTATCGCAGGTGCGGTAATCTTTCAGAGGGTGCAGAATTTTCTTAAGAAAATTAAATTTTCTAGTGCGCACAGGGCCTAAAGGTAATTCCTGGATTTTCAGGTAGTATTTTATTTAAAAGCGGATCACATTTAAGAAGGTACCAATATTTAAGAAAATTTCATATTACTTTATTATTTCTGTTGTATGTCGTTAAATTATATTTCCAAAGGTTTCCGTTTTTTTGCCATGATCATTACTATTCATTGTCTTATTTCTGGCCTTATTCACCTCTTACCTCTCAAACCCCGATCTTTTAAAATTTGCTAAGCAAAAGTCTTGGAATTTTTCTTTATTTTTTTCAAATGCATCATCAACCAACTTCCGTGGATTTTTTTTATCATTAAAATGGGCTTTTAGGATACTGAATTGGTTTATATAAACTTTATCCCTACAGTTTTTTCTGAGCTTTAAAAGCTGGCTATAAGGAATGTTTTTTTTCCAGCTGGGGTGAAAAACACTCCTGAAGTCCAAATAGCAGTTAGTATCAATAAAATATGAAATATTCTTAAATATTGGTACCTTCTTAAATGTGACCCGCTTTTAAATAAAATACTACCTCAAAATCCGGGAATTACCTTTAGAAGGGGAATTACCATTAAACATTTTATAGCACTCAGTCAACTAAAAAAAAATCAAGTTAAATCAAATAAAACTATTCCAAAAAAATAAAAAAAAAAAAAAAGTGTGTACAAGTGTGATGTAAAAAAAACAAAAAAAAAAAAACTGCTGCTGTTGCAATATCTAATATATAAAGATGTACGGTATGCATGTATGTATATTGACAAAAGATCAAACCGTCAGGAGTGTTATGTCTGACCGTTTGATCTTTTGTCAATATACTCACAGTGGGGAATAGCAAAGGTATCCATTCTATCACTCTACCAATCTGCCTCTTCCTCTACCTCGTATACTCCCTTCCTTTCTTTTTTCCTTTTTTTTCTCATTTCTTTTTTTTTTTCCTTCTTTACCCTATTTTTCGTATCTCCTCTTTTTCCCCCCTGTTACTCTCCTCTTCCTTTTGTTTTCCCGCTCTACATATGATGTTATTACGAGCTTTACTCTTTTCCTATAAGCTAGATATAATCCTCGCTGAGGCTAGATTTTTGACATTTTCATCTACTCCCTAGGCATCCACCATTCAATCCAGGACTTTATATACATGAGAGCACTTATTTACCCTATTAGTGGTCACATATAGGTAGGTTCTGATGAATCAAATGAAGTTCATTTTAGGCTGGTTTCATACGTCCGTGTTTTTAGGTACGTGTGACATCCCGGACCGTGTGACCTTTCATGACCCCGCACGCACACACTCAGGCATCTCCGCAGCACGGATATCACATGGATCGCACACTGATGTGATGCGTGTGACATCAGTGGAAAACATACCGGAGAAAATATGGGTCTTTTTAATGAAAAGATTTTCTATATTTACCTCTCTCCAGAGATGCTGTCTCCCGCTCCTTATCGCCGCTCATTATACTCACTGAATATTCAGTGCCCTGTGGAGCTGGAAGCAGGAACAGCGCTGGGGATTTCAGTGCCAGGGACCACATCGCTGGGTGAGTTTACAGCAGAGTGTGTGTATCCATGTGTGTGTCTGCTATGTGTGTATACACATGTGTATATGTATGTATGTATGTATGTATGTATGTATGTATGTATGTATGTATGTATGTGTGGTAAGAACCTGGAAGCCAGAACACTACGGGGACAGCATCAGGGACTCATCATAGTTCCCAATGAAGTCTGATGAACCCGTGAAGCTGTAGCGCGGGTGTCGCGGTGGGTCATCAGGATGTCATCAGAGTTCATTGGGAACTTGGATGACCTCCTGGATGTCACTGTGCTTGCAGAATACTCACCTGTCCCCGCGGTGCTGTCCCTGCAATGCTGTCCTTGGCGGTGCTGTCCTCGGCGGTGCTCCGGCTTCCTGAGTGCGGTGAATAATTGATGAATATAATGAGGGGCGGTCATGAGCAGTAGGCAGCAGAGCCGGAGACAGCAGGTAAATATGAAAAATCTTATTTCACAGACCCGTGTTTTCTCCGGTACCTGTCACACGTATGCAAACACAGATGTCACGTATGACACACGTGTGACCATAACCATGCGTGTGACTGGTACCTGATTAAACACGGACATCTGAAACCATCCTTAGGGAGAGCCCCTTTCTCCTCCTTTAAAGATTATCCTTTCCCATTGATAAACCATGAACGTATTTATTCCTTCTGATTCTGTTTTTCTATGTATCAGTATATCTGTCTTGTTAATATCGATTGATGTGATGATCATGTACAATTTTTTGTATATTATGATATTATCCTGTATTGCTCTCAGATTGTAAACAATTTTTTCTTTATATGTTTCATATCAGATTATCTGTGACGAAGGCCCGAGACTGGGGCCGAAATGTTAGAATTGTGTACCCCCCCTTTTTTTGATCTTTGCACCAATAAAAGCAAGCAGACCGAATTTCAAGCATTACATTTGTACCTTGTTTTACTTTGTGTGCCAGAATTATTTTTCCAATATTGTTATATTTCCTCGGTGGCACCAGTTCTTTAAAAAGTGAGCTAGACTCGATTTTCCTATATGTTATACAGTGCAGACCAAAAGTTTGGACACACCTTCTCAGAGAGTTTTCTTTTTTTCTTGGATCTGAAAATTGCAGATTCACATTGAAGGCATCAAAACTATGAATTAAACACATGTGGAATAAAATCATTATTAAAGTGTGAAACAACTGAAAATATGTCTTATATTCTAGGTTCTTCAAAGTAGCCACCTTTTCCTTTGATTACTGCATTGCACACTCTTGAGATTCTCTTGATGAGCTTAAGAGGTAGTCACCAGAAATGGTTTTCACTTCACAGGTGTGCCCTGTCAGGTTTAATAAGTACTATTTCTTACCTTATAAATGGGGTTGGGACCATCAGTTGTGTTGTGCAGAAGTCTGGTGGATACACAGCTGATAGTCCTACTGAATAGACTGTTAGAATTTGTATTATGGCAAAAAAAAAGCTAAGTAAAGAAAAACAAGTGGCCATCATTACTTTAAGAAATGAAGGTCAGTCAGTCCAAAAAAATTGGGAAAACTTTGAACGTGTCCCCAAGTGCAGTGGCAAAAACCAAACGCTACAAAGAAACTGGCTCAGATGAGGACCGCCCCAGGAAAGGAAGACCATGAGTCATCTCTGCTGCGGAGGAGAAGTTTATCAGAGTCACCAGCCTCAGAAATCACAGGTTAACAGCAGCTCAGATTAGAGACCAGATCAATGCCACACAGAGTTCTAGCATCAGACACATCTCTAGAACAACTGTTAAGAGGAGACTTTGTGCAGCAGGCCTTAAATGGTAAAAACTGCTAGGAAACCACTGCTAAAGACAGGCTACAAGCAGAAGCAACTTGTTTGGGCGAAAGAACACAAGGAATTGACATTAGACCAGTGGAAATCTGTGCTTTGGTTTGACGAGTCCAAATTTGAGATCTTTGGATCCAACCACCGTGTCTTTGTGCGACGCAGAAAAGGTGAACGGATGGACTCTACATGCCTGGTTCCCACCGTGAAGCATGGAGAAGGAGGTGTGATGGTGTAGGGGTTCTTTGCTGGTGATACTGTTGGGGATTTATTCAAAATTGAAGGCATACTGAACCAGAATGGCTACTACAGCATCTTGCAGCAGCATGCTATTCCATCCAGTTTGCGTTTAGTTGGACCATCATTTATTTTTCAACAGTACAATGACCCCAAAACACACCTCCAAGCTGTGTAAGGGCTATTTGACTAAGAAGGAGAATGATTGGGTGCTACGCCAGATGACCTTGCCTCCACAGTCACCAGAACTGAACCCAATCAAGATGGTTTGGGGTGAGCTGGACCGCAGATTAAAGGCAAAAGGGCCAACAAGTGCTAAGCATCTCTGGGAACTCCTTCAAGACTGTTGGAAGACCATTTCCGGTGACTACCTCATCAAGAGAATGCCAAGAGCTGGCAAAGCAGTAATCAAAACAAAAAGGTGGCTACTTTGAAGAACCTAGAATATAAGACATTTTCAGTTGTTTCACCCTTTTTTTGTTAAGTATTTCATTCCACATGTGTGAATTCATAGTTTTGATGCCTTCAATGTGAATCTACAATTTTCAGAATCATGAAAATAAAGAAAACTGTTTGAATGAGAAGGTATGTCCAAACTTTTGGCAGTTATCTGTTCAGGATGTCTCCACCTTGAAATGAGAGATTAGTCTCCATATAAGCATGCCTCTTCATGAAGTTAGATGTATACATCTTTTTTCTCTCAGTTATACCTGAAGAAGGCTGAAGGATATAACATCCGAGCCGAAAACGCATTGTATAGTTAACCACATTTTAAATGTACAAATAAAATATATCCTTACTTATTTGTATATTGGTCTTGTCATATAACCGAAAATCATCTAATACGTTCCACCATTGGTACCAGGAGGGCCGCAAGATTATCCAGTGCGATTGCTGCAT
Organism: Anomaloglossus baeobatrachus; assembly: GCF_048569485.1. Classification (NCBI taxonomy): domain Eukaryota; kingdom Metazoa; phylum Chordata; class Amphibia; order Anura; family Aromobatidae; genus Anomaloglossus; species Anomaloglossus baeobatrachus. The sequence continues at coordinate 381,699,119 of NC_134353.1, read as the reverse complement.
ACTACACCATAATCCTATTGGAAAGTGGATCAACTCCTCTTGGATATTCCAGGCTTTCTAACCTCTGAACCAAGTGAGAGTTCCACTATTTCAACACATATACAAATATATATATACTAGAAGGTGGCCCGATTCTAACGCATCGGGTATTCTAGAATTTATTGTGTGTATATTTATATTTATATATATATATATATATATATATATATATATATATATATATATATATATATATATATATATATATATATATATATATATATATATATATATATATATATATATATATATATATATATATATATATATATATTATATGTTGTCTGTAGTTGCCAAGTGTTTGTGTAGTGCGCTGTAAATGTTCTGGGTGTTGTCTGGGTGGGGGTGTGTGAGAGCGGTGTTTGTGTGTTGCGTTGTTTGTAGAGCGCTGTGTGTCTGCAGCGTTGTGTGTGTGTGTGTGTGTGTGTGTGTGTGTGTGTGTGTGTGTGTGTTGTGTTTGTGGAGCGCTGTGTGTCTGCAGCATTGTGTGTGTGTGTGTGGTGCTGTATGTGTTGCACGGTTTGTGTGGGTGTGTGTGTGTTTTGGGGGGAGGTATGTTTTGTGCAGTGTGTGTGTGTGTGTGTTGGAGGAGTAGTCCTGGAGGGAGGGGAGTATAATAGTAGGAATAGTCCTGGGGGGAGAGGAGGATAATAGGGGGGAGTAGTCCTGGAGGTGGGGAGTATAATAGGGGGAGTAGTCCTGGGGGGAGAGCAGGATAATAGGAGGAGTAGTCCTGGGGGAGAGGAGGATCATAGGAGGAGTAGTCCTGGGGGAGAGCAGGATAATAGGAGGAGTAGTCCTGGGGGGGGAGAGGAGTATAATAGGAGGAGTAGTCCTGGGGGAGAGGAGGATCATAGGAGGAGTAGTCCTGGGGGGGAGAGGAATATAATAGGAGGAGGAGTCCTGGGGGAGAGAAGTATAATAGGAGGAGGAGTCCTGGGGGGAGAGGAGTATAATAGGAGGAGGAGTCCTGGGGAGAGAGGAGTATAATATGAGGAGTATTTCTGGGGGGGAGGAGTATAATAGGAGGAGGAGTCCTGGGGAGAGAGGAGGATAATAGGAGGAGTAGTCCTGTGGGGAGAGCAGGATAATAGGAGGAGTAGTCCTGGGGAGAAAGGAGGATAATAGGAGGAGTATTCCTGGGGGGAGAGAAGAATAATAGGAGGAGTAGTCCTGGGGGAGAGGAGGATAATAGGAGTAGTCGTCCTGGAGGTGAGGAGTATAATAGGAGGAGTAGTCCTGGAGAGAAAGGCGTATAATAGGAGGAGTAGTCCTTGGGGAGAGAGGAGGATAATAGGAGGAGTAGTCCCTGGGAAGGGGAGTATAATAGGTGGAGTAGTCCTGGGGGGAGGTGTATAGGTGCCCAATGTGTGTGGGGGGCGTGGCCGAGCGGGGCAGAGTGTGGGGGCGTGGTCGAGGGGGCAACTATGCAAAGCGGTTTCCATAGTTACCTGATGTGTATCATTGTTATCAGCGTACGTGTGCCGGGAGTCGGGGTATGCTATTGTCGCGGGCGGAGGAGGGGACGCTGCGCTCACACACTGCTCGGGTCCGGCTACTGCTGCTGCTCGGTGGTGGCTCGAGCGGTGGGCCGGATCCCCGGGACTAGAGTGGAGTTCCTCGCCCGTGAGTGAAAGGGGGTGGTTTGGGTTTAGGGATATTGTCTGTGACGCCACCCACGGATGTGGTGAGATTGGTGACACCACCGCTGCTCTGGACGGGGATCCCGGGAGCGATGACCGGGAGCAGCTTGGATGTTGGTTCTCCCCTCCGTGGGTAGGGGGTTGGTTGTCCCGGGGCCCGGTGAGGGGTTTAGGGATGGCAGGCGGGTTACGGGGCCTGGTGAGGTGCAGGGTCGCGGGGGCAGCGCTGTGCCGCATGGCACGGTGGTACTCACTCAGCCAATGACGAATGCAAAGTCTCCGGTAAAACAAAACGGCTGGATGGATGGGTCCCACAGACGGCTGCAGTGTTTCTCCTCCTGGCAGGTTGATGGTGACTGCCTTTCCCTGCACCTGTGTTGTGTTACGGTTCCAATGGCTTCCCACCGGTAACCCGCTCCCCAGCTTGGATAGATGCTGAGGGAGCCCCTTTTGTCCGCAGGCTCTGGCCCTGGGAACTGTAGCCTTGGCAGTGACTGTTTCCCTTTACGGTTTGAGCAGTTGCCTTCAAATCGGGTCTTGACTGCTGGGAAACCCCGGAGGTTCCCTTCGCTAACGGATTTGACAAATTTGACGGCGACTCCTAGCCTTGTCGGGGTCGGTAAACCCTGCCAGATGGTGCTGGCTTCTCTTTACTCTCCGATCCGGTACCGCCGGGCCACTGCCCGTCCACGGTCCATACGGTTTGCTCCAATTAGCCTCTCCTGCAGACGGTCACCACCGTCTGCCAACCTTGCTGTTCCTTCCGGGCCACACACCCGGACCGCCTTCAGACTGCTCCTCTACCACTTTTCTTCCTCTCACTTCCAAACTCTAATCTCTACTCCCTCCTTTTCCCACCTCCAGGACTGTGAACTCCTCGGTGGGCGAGACCAACCGCCTGGCCCACCCCCTGGTGTGGACATCAGCCCCTGGAGGAAGGCAACAAGGATTTTGTGTTTGGCTTCGGTGTGCCTAACCGGGGTGTGGGGTGTGTTGGTGTAGTTCTGTGACGACCTGGCTTGACCAGGGCGCCACACTAGTAAGCATGGTACACATCAGGTAAGTATTCAAAGAAACAGTGCTGGGTCACTTGTTGGTCTCCTGCTGTGCAGCACGCATCAGCGTGTGACAGCGGGAGACCAACGATCTGAATGGGCAGGGAGCCGGCATACGCTGGTAACCATGCTACACAATATTACCAGATGTGTACCATGGTTACCAGCGTACCCCGCCCCCCGCACGGGAGCCCACACCAGCGTACACCGGCAACCCCAGCAATGCGAGGGTATGTGTCGGCTGGGTTGCCAGCGTACGCTGGTGTGGGCTCCCGGGGGTACAGCACTCACCTGGGAGTCGGGGCTCCGTGTCGGTTTGCGGAATGTGTGCGGGGGCGGGGCCAGAGCGAGCGTGCAATGTGTGAGGGGGGCGGGGCGTGGCCGAGTTGCCGATGCGTGCAGGGGGCCGGGGCGAGAGGCCAATCCGTGTGGGGGGCGGAGCTGAGGCGAGTGGCCAATGAGACGCTTGTCACGGTAACGACAGAATTTTGGAGACAGACGGACACAGACAGAATAAGATTATATCTATATCTATATCTAATCTATATCTAATCTATCTATCTTATAATATATATAACTCACTACACTCAGATTGGCGCCGCGTTTGTCTCAATCTTCCCCTGTCTCCAGGGTATTTTTTACTAGAGGAGTAGGCTAAACTAATGGCATCCCTAATCCATCTTGTTATAGTGCCCTTTGATACCCCTAGGCCTTTCCTAGGACTCTGAAAGGAGACAAACAATAACTGGATCTTCTTCCATGGTTTAAACCTGTCAGGTGCAATATGCACCCAGAACCACGAGCAGTTCTGGGTGCATATTCATAATTCCTGCCTAACTGTCCCTGTATCTAGATAAAGAGATCGTTAAAAAAAATTTCTAAAGAGCTTTTTTTGTATGCTAATGAGCGCGGTGACTTGTCCCATGGGTGTTGCTTCCCTTACTAGTTGGCCCTATTAGCACGTTAGTACGCCCCTCTGGGTGTGCTATCATGCTAATGAATGTGCAGTGTCGGAGGATGATCTCACTCACCTCTCTGCTACCATCCCCACCCGATGCTGGATTTCGTAAACCTTTACAAACTACAATTTGAGAGTGCGGTGATTTACATAATTGCATTAATCAAAGATGCCACCCCAATTGCCCTCGTTTGCACACTCGTCCCAAATCTCCAACCGGCAAACTAACTGTGGGGAACCATATATGGTCGAGTCTGCAGAGCTCTTCACACATTCTATTCCATGGGCATAACAGGTCTGCTCCAAAGATTCCTAGACTGTTGAGGAGGAAGGCATCTGCACCGATGCCAAAAATCTTTGGGAGTTGGATACTGAATCAAACTACGTAGGGTGCCAGCAGGATCCCCCACCCTTGTCAACTGAGTTGATGATGATTATGAGACTCACATACCTGAGTGGGATGTCCTGTCAGGAAGTTTTAGATCCCACTTGGTGTGAACCCAAAGGCACCCAAGCTAAGTAGCTCAACTGATGATGAGGACCAGAAAGTCGAGGAGGTTAGTGTGTTTATTCCCACACAAACACGTAGTGATGCAACCATGAGAAGCACTGCAGCCTCAGCAATAACGGTAGCTGTGGCCAGCGGCGATTACAGGTCTGCAGTTCACAAGACGTTTTGCCTAGCCTAGGCCTTTTTGAGACTGCAAAAGATGACCCAACTTGCATTATCTGCCAGTGTTCTAAACAACGACTGAGTAGAGGCAGAAATAGTAATTATTTGACTACTACAAGTGTCGCACCCAAGGATATGGGGGTACTCTGTTCTGGGCAGTGTCTCTCTTGAGAATATCACGGTGGTGGCCATTACCTGGTTCCGTGCCCTGGGACCTTTTTGTAATGGGGATATTTACGGGGGATTGTTGAATAAAGTTTATTCGTGACACCACTTGCTGTGTTGAAGCTAAGTGTAGGGAGCCGCCACTGCAGAATGTCTCTACTGGGGCTGGTGGTATTGGCAGCTAGTATGGTAGTCCCTCCGCAAGTAGGGTTTTGCCCCAGCGGGTGTATGGTGCACTGGGCATCGGAAGAAGGGAGTCCACAGGTATTCAGTGCAACTGGTTTACTCACTTTCTGAAGATGTTATCTGGTGGCCCAAGGCCGGCAGGTTTCACCTCCAGGTCCCCTTCGTCCCAGTGCCAGTTTGGTTCTCTGGTACCTTCTTCCCCTGCACCTGTCTCTGGTAAGTGGGTCCCCGTGGTATAAAACACAGGGGGTCACCGTTCTGTGGTTTGTCCACTTTCGTCCGCCTGACGGTAGCGTGAACCCTGTGGAGTTGGAGTCTCTGGTCCTGTCCCCGGTTCTCCCTTTGCTACTGAGTCTTCGGATTCTTTAGGGTCAGCAAGGTCTTTGATGGTTCCTTTTGCTGTGATGGTCCCCTTTGCTGTGCAGGTGTTAACAGGTCGGCTTGAAGCTCTTACCTGTCCTAGGGTCCTCTACCCAGTCGGTGCATAGTTCTGGGAGTACTCCACCATACTCCACCGGCAGCCACTTTCCTGGGTACCAGGTTACCGTCAACCCGAGTCAGGACGTCACTTCACTTCCACCTTCACACCTCTGCTGTCAACTCTCGTCTGACTGTCTGCTCCCTTTCATTGCAGACTCCCTTCTCACTACTGTCTTCCTGTGTTCTGACTACTCTCCACAGTCTGCCCCTCCCACCTGGTCAACTAGTGGACTGGAGTGGCTCCACCTCTAGGCGGCCATCCATTGGTCTCACCCTAGCTAAATGCCATTGTATGGGGGAATGTTGGGGATAACTGGGATTACCTGGGTTTTTGTTGGTACCGGCACTGGGGTTCTGGGTCCCTAAGGGGGTAAGTCCTGTATCCTGGTGGGTATGCAGAACCTTGCAGCACCCTGATGGCGTCAGTGGCGCTACACAACCATGAACAGGCACATGAGCAATCAAAATGCATTACTGTGGCAATCTCACTGCGCTTAAATGCAGAGTAATGGGCCTACCCAGCCACAGACTGCCAAATCAACATAGTCTGCCACGTCTTCCTCCTCCTGGATCACCAGGGAAAGGATTGTAACACAGGTCTCCGACCGTAGAACCTCCTCTTGTGTACCTGCTACAGTGGGGGTGAGTGAGGAACCATCAGGGTGTACGGAGGTGACCGTGTCTGGTACTTCAAATCCATTTGAGTCATCGACCACACCACATGGTTCTCAATCCAGTAATTCACAACTGTCAGGTACACTTAAGATATCCTTCTACTCTTATCTAAGAGATCTTTCAAGATTTCCATATACATGAAGGGAAGAGAAGATCTTTTAGAGGATTTCTCCACCTTCAAAACTTTATTCCAAGTAGTTTACTCTTCTTCTGCAAAGAGTATGATGAGGAGAGCAAACACTATATCTTTAAATGATCTTCGTGTCTAACTCTGATGCCCATGGTGGCTCTAACAGCCTTGACTAGGGTGTCTGTCCTCGATAGGGAAGCAAGACCTACCCCCTGAACCATCATCAGGAGGAAGTTTCTGACTCACATTCTCCCTCTGACTCCCTATTCTCAGATGATAGTAGTCCAACCTTACCCTTTTCTTTTGATAAAAACTCAGTTAAAAAAAAAAAAAAAAAAGGCATGGGTTGAGCTCTGTAAGGGACCCCGAGAATAGTGATAAGATCAAAATTGAGGGATTCCTCCAAAATTGGTTGATGAAAACACGCTGCATAGAGTCTCTTGCCACAAACTGGGTAACCCATGTCTGTAGTATGCAAACTCATTTTTAGACAAAAGGTACAAATTCTTAGGCTTTTCCGGATCTAGAGGCAGGGTCAAATCATTAAACCAATGTTCCCTGGATTCTGTGGATCAATCTTGATCTACCCTGTTTCCCTCACTAGCCATTACTGTTGCTTCCTGTTCTTAACATCATTCATGAAACTGCTCCTACTGCATCTATCCTGATGCTGCTGCTGACCATACTGCATCTGCCTCGGCTGCTGCAGTTTCCTCTGCTGTTCATCCTCCATATATGAGTTTAGTGTCACTCTCAGGCAGTCAGACCTCATGTTTAAAAGGAAACCTGTTATGATTCAGGGACCGAGGATCAAAAAATGTGGAATCCCAAATGGTAACAGAGTGGCTGGAACCTTAATGGATTGCAGACCTAATCCTGACACACAACTATAAGTAGCCGTGGGACGAGCCTACGATGACCTAGTTGTCTCGATACAACTAGATAAGAGAACTAAATATTCTCAGAGATGTAAGAAAGCTAATCTGCCTTGGAGCAGTCCCCAAAGATAGATATAGCCCCCCACATGTAAAGGCTACAGTGATATAGAAAAACACAATAAAAAGCTAGAAAAGACAGATTCAGCAAAGGTGAGGCCCAAACTATCTTTATAGGAAAGGATAGGTAGGAGCAACTGTCTGCAGCCGTAAAAAACCCTAATATATACCAGCACTTCTGATATGGAAAAATCCTGAGGTCACACAACCTCTCCCCCACTGTATCAGCACTCTGATATTACTGGGATCCAAAAACACTAATACAGATGAGGGACTGAATTAATACCAAGCATGACAAACCCAATACCTTGCAGAATCATGGAGCTAAGTATACAGACACTCCCAGCAGGAAATGATCCCATTCCACCAAGAACTCCACAAAGACAAAATAGGAATCAAGCATTAGTATCAAAGCAGAAAAAAACAAGAAAATGGAAAACAAAACAGCAGAGATACAAAGACCACTTATCTGAGAGGAGTTCTGGTAGTGAGCAGAACTCGTTACAGAATGTCCTTAACACACAGGAGACCATTGAGCACCGGCAAGTAACAAGAGAAAACTACTAGTTAAATAGCCCAATCTGACCCAGATTGCCAGACCTCCACAGGTGTGTGGCTTTCATTCCACACATCAACTGCATCACCAGCACTGACCACAAGAGAGAGCCCCAAACTAGAAAACATTCAGAACAGAAACCAGTCACCAGATTTTTGAGGTATAGGCCAAAAGTAGCACCTTAAGCAGCGTCTGTGCTACATTCCATAAAAGGTGCATGTTATCTCCTTACTCCACCTGTACACCCCACAAATAACTTTTAAAAATATCTCGCCGTAAGCAAATCTTTGGGTCCAGTACGATGAGCGTCCTTGGTTGTGACTCCTGTCTTTCCCCTCCTCACTGATTGCCGTCCTCTTGTGATGATTGACGTCGATGATCCCATCCCATGCCATCTACTTCGCTAGGCAAAATCTTGCCTTGACTTGACCTCAACCCCAATAGAAGTTAATTGGGCAGTTTGGGTCTCCACCCACATGCAGCCAGCCACCAACAGAACACTTCCAGGGAAGGGTGGGCTGGTTTGTGTTTTTTTTGTACACACATCTGATCACACTGTAGTTACTCCCATTGAGAGTCAAACACTGCAAGCGACTCGCACTGAGCTGAGCACCGAGCATACCCGAGCTCAGTGATGCTCACGTGAGTGGTTTGGATATGTAAAAGCCCCCAAACTCTCTTGTTTTTGTTTGTTTGTTTTTAACAAGTCTGTTTTTGGTACGAACACCAAACCTTGTGTTTCTTCTCTAGGTGCTAGTTTTGTTTTATACCTCAAAAATGTGGTGACAGGATTCCTTTAAATGAGGGGCCCCCTGAAAGTGAGAAGAGAAACTCCAGGGTTAGAAGTCCCTCACTAAACTCCTGATGGGGCATACTCAATGCCACACACCCTCGCCTGAGCAGATGACTTTGATGCCAGCGCACTAGTCAGTCATCAAGACGTGCCTCCAAGCACACCCCATGCTTGGAAGTCCCAGCCAACATGGTGCCCATAAATCACGAGGAATGCCATGCAGCTGCCACTTTTCTCACACTCTAGCCAGAGCCCCCACTGGACCTGCTGTGGTGCATCCAGATACTCCAGCTCTGCTGCTCAAGGAAAAATTCCGGCAGATGCCACCTGGCATAGGTAAGCTCCTCACCTTCCTGTGTAGGTTCCCTACAAGGACAGGAAATCAACTAATGCAGGGGAGTAGGTTTCCTGCCTCTGTGGGGCGGATCCCTCTCCTGTAGTCATTTGGGAAAGGAAAAAAAAAATAAAAATAGGTTCCTTTAAAATTGTTACATTTGTGCAGAATTAACTAGACTGGCTCATTCATTGCAAAACAAATATTTTACTCTGAATAGAGCGAAAACAGAGCCTCACCATTCACTGTTTTAGCCATTCTCAGGTGCTGCAACTCAGCGCTTATTGATGTGAATGAGAGCTGAAACATTTCATAGATTACCATAGGTTTAATTACTGTAGAGAAATATCAATAGGCCCATTGAAACAGCAAAACATTACCCATTATAAAACAGAGGCTTATTAGATGTTCATGAAAAACTGAAGATCTTCAAAAACGCAAGATTAACATGTATCAAATATGTATTTAAATATATAGTAATACAAAAAAAAAAAAAAAATACCCAGTGATGACAGGGTTAATTAAATTTGTCACAGTAAGGACTAGGAGTTATTAGGAACTATTCTTCCCAGTATAAGTGCAAAATTCGATTCTGTGGCAATTACGTCATAAGGGTGAATAATAAATAATTTTTATTTATATTGCGCCTATTAAACATTCAGCGGCACTTTACAATTCATTATTAATTTACATTAAAGCGTGCAGATTCTTATAAAACAGCTATTTTGTAACTAATTATAGTCATACCTACTGAATAAATGTACATATGTCCATATGTACATATGTACATGTAAAAATAATAAATAAATGTACATATGTCCATTAAAAAAAAACCCAACATAGATTTAGAAATGCAAAACCCTCAGGGTCAGTAATATAAGGTCCTTATACAGATTTATGGATCCACTTTAGGTAGACAGTGATAATGAGAATTCTATTCTTGAGCTCCGTAGACAAAATAAGAATGAATTCTTTAAACCTTTTTAGATATCATAGGGTGCATATTAGCAGTACTACAGGAAACCGCTAAAAATCAGTCATTAAAAACATGCAGCTTGATTGTGCTCATACGATGTATCCAAAATCATATATAGTGTGTGTGTGTGTGTGTGTGTGTGTGATAGCTAGAGATATATATATATATATATATATCACACACACACACACACACACACCACGTATTTACCATATTTACAATGGCACTCCCTTGTGTACTTACATTATTTAAAATTATTTTTTCACCTAATTACTATATGTCAAGTGTCCGCCTGTTTTCTTTTTCTTGTTTCTATATACCATGTGTCTGGGGAGTCTTCCCTGTTTACATTTTAATAACAAAAATGTAATATTTTATTATTTGGGCTCGCATTTTTTCTTTTGGGGGGGTTGGTTTGGCTTTTCATCAAGGCATTAAGCCTCTTTCTACATATTTTTATAATATACAGTGTATAATATAAAATATTATATATATATATATATATATATATATATATATATATATATATATATATATATATATATATATATATATATATATATATATATATATATATATATATATATATATATATATATATATATATGTCATTGCTGTATATATAAATAGGAAACCCGAACTTCACATTTAGTACAGAAACCTTTGCTTGCAATTACAAAGGTCAGGCATTTCCTGTAATTCTTCACTAAATTCTTCTCCAGATCTTTCAGATTCCTCCACAGATTCTCTATTGAGTTCAGGTCTGAAGACTGGCCTAGGCCACTCCAGGACCTTGAAATGCTTCTCATGGAGCCACTCCTTAGTAGCCCTGGCTGTGCGTTTCGAGTCATTGTCATATTGGAACACCCAGCAAGACACATCTTCACAGCTCTTACAGAGAAGGAGGTTATTGTCAAAAATCTCCAAATAGATGACCACATCCATCTTCCCTTTGATACGGTGCAGTTATCTTGTCCTCTTTGAAGAAAAGCACCCACAAAGTATGATATATCCACCCCCATGCTTATGGTTGGGACGGTGTTCTTGAGGTGGTATTCCTCCTTCTTCCACCAAACATGGCAAGTGAAGTGAATACCAAAAATTTCTATGTTAGTCTCATCTGACTACATATATAGCATAATAGTGCAGCAAATGGAAGATAATTCTCTCAGGACTTTGTGAATTGTAAAACCACAGGAGTGGTATATATAGTTATGTACGTACATGAGCCCCATGGATTACATGGGGAAGACAGAGGAAACTAAGGAAGAGGGTAGGTGAACAGTTAGGTGATAGCCCTCACCAGCCTTATGCAGGTCTAGAATTTTGTTCCTGATGTCCTTAGACAGCAATTTGGTCTTGGCCATGGTGGAGAGGTTCGAGTGTAGAAGAACTTCTTAAATGGGATATTCCCATCTCGAAGATCCCATCCAAATATGTAGTAGATGTAATAACTAACTCCAATTAGAAATCTAGTATACTTCTGATTCACTATGTAGCTTATCTCATGTTCAGGGCATTGCAGGACTTTGGATATCCAATTTGCCTTTTTTTACTCATTTTGTGTGTGTTTCAATACACAAGAAAATAAAAGTGTATAACAAAACATGTGTAATTGCTAATTTATATTTATAGCTTGGAACCGTGAGGAAGACTGTTTAACACTGCCGAAACGCGTAGTCCATTATCGCATGATTCCTGCACTTAGTCATGAGCTCTGGAATCTTAATCGCTCAATAAAGTTGGAATATTTTTCACTACCACCTGGAATCTTATTTTGCTGGATCCACTTACAAGTTTGCTACTTTACTTGGACGTTTCCCCAGTCTGGACCCGTGCAACTAAAGAAGACCAGGTATTTCTAAGGCAGGAGCTCAGACTGGTTAGCTGGTCTATTACCATTTGTTGGATAGATATAGATCTATATCTATATCTATATGTGCCGCCCCAGTGTTAGCAGCCAGGCTGCTCGGATCCGGATCCGCAGTGGCTCGAGGGGTCTCCAAACCCAGGGTTTGGGGTCGCGCGGCCACTTGGAATAAAGGGGGGGGATATTTACACGGGATGTTTTTTTTTGTTTGAAGTTCGTGACGCCACCCATGGTGTGTTGTAAGGTGGAGTACCACCGCTGCAGTTTGGAGTACCCGGTGGCGATGGTGTAGGCAGCCAGGTGTTTAACCCCTCAACGGGTAGGGGAGATGCCCCGGGACTCGATGAGGGCGACAGGGAGGTGCCATTGGGACGGTAAGGGTCACTTATGTACTCAGTCCAATAACGCCGACAACTGTGGTAAACCAAAGTTCTTAACACCACTGCCGCTGGGAGATAGCACGCCTGGATCCCATGCCAGTTGGTGTTGCCTGTTAGTCTGTGACCTTTACCTTGACACCTAGTGTTTTCTGGTTGGTCCCTTGAATATAAAACTGGTCGGGTCCGGCTCACCAGTATGGCTAACTGGGTGAGCTTGCTCTCAGGACTCACGCTTGGGATTTTCTGGACCGTATAGTGGGAAAGTCCTATCCCCCTCGTTGCGCTAGTACCCTGATTTTGGAGCAGGTGGAGAACGGATCTTGAAGGCTCCGTCCTCGTCGGGTAAAGTGCCAGGACGCCTGAAGCTACTTCCTAACCTAGGGTCCACGTACCCAGTCGTGCCCTGGCCCCTGCGCGGTGATGGCACAAGGCCGCCGGCTGTCCTCCTCGGCAGTCTGTGCCCCTTGTCATGATCCCCTGCAACCGGGGTCCAGCTCCTACCAGGCCCAGACCTACGTTTGCCACCTAGTAGTTCCAAGGAGCCCAGCTCCTGACCTCCTCTCACTTTCACCTCCAACACTACACTGACTGTTCCGGACACTCCTGACCTTCCCTTAACCAACCCCCCAAGTGGGCGACCCTATTCCACTCAGGCCGTCCACTGGTGTGTCTGGTGGGTGTTCCTAGGATTTTGATTAGCTTGATCTTGGCAACACCAAAGGTCAGGGACCCATAACCAAGGAGGAGGTGGATACTGTGCAGAAGGAAAGATTGCACAATACCCTATGACGACCTAATAGGCCAGGGCGTTACATTCCCCCTTGGTTAAACATAGCTCGTCCCCGAGCTACAAGACAGAGGTTTATTTTATTTATTTTATCCAAACTGTAGAAAAAAAGGGTAAAAAAAGTTAACATTTTTATTTACACTTTCATCCCACATCAGGGAGGCTTGTCACTTAAACGTTACTCAACATTTTAAGGTGTTCATCTTTTTAACGGTGAGATGCTGCCGGTTTCAATTGTAGCGGAGACCCAACCTGCTCCATTGCAGCCTCTACCCACGACAGTCCAGTCCCAATTTCCCAGATCCAGTTAACCTGCCACCCAAACAACCTGACCCACTGCATACCTATGGTGGGTCCGTGACCAGGTTAAGGTCCCAGGTGTTGTGTTAGTAGCACCTCCTGTGCCTACCAGAGTCGTCTATGTACAATACACAAGTTCGTGTTGGTCACGCCAGTCCTGTGACAGTGGTCCATTTTTACTAAATATAAAAACTTAATTGAGTACATGTACCGGGTGTACACACCTTAATCTTCTTGCAAATCTGGTAACTTTCACTCTTTTCATTAAAACTGGTTGATTAGGCACTTATTTGCTAACATTTTCTATATGAAAAATAAACTATGAAAAACAAACGAACGAAAGCACCGATACCTAACAGTTCTACGGCATTGTTAAACCACTGGTATTTTTCAACATTTTTCAAACTACCGGGTCCCGTAGCAATGCCTCCTTGCGACTACATACTACTGATGCCGGCACAAATTCTTCTTCAGGCATCGCATGCTTGGTCACCTCCAGGGCATACCAGTCCCGCTCTCCGCAATGACGGGTGTAAGTGACCATTTCTTCGGGTTTTAGGTTGCGCTCAGGGTGCCCCCAGGGGAGGTGTGGTGCCACATCCCGCCGGGACACTAACACCCAGCTGTGAGGCCTGCTTCTCTGATGGAAGCCCCACCCTTGCTCAGGGTCAAACCAATCCACAAGACCACGGCACCGTGGCCCTCTAACTCGTGAAGCAGTGCTCCTCACCTGCTCCTTTTCTGCTCTGTTGCGGGTGGCAAGCTCCCGTCGTTGCAGATTTTGGTTTATTTGTGTTTGTAACTGCTGGTGATATCGTTCCCACTAGGGGGCGTCAGCGTCCGGCCTCAGCTCCCTAGCTGGCTCTGGTTTTATGTGGACTCTTGCGGCCCCAACAGCCGTCGGGATGCCGCGCAGCAGTGGAACCGGGAGATCTTTAGGTTTTACTTACGAATCTGCAGATGGAAGGACAGACTGCCCTGCAGCCGGGGTTGCAGGGTCCGGGTGCTCCGCCTCTGAGGACGGGCCCAGTGATGTGGCCGGGTCTGGTCTGGCTGGGTGCTGTGAATTTCAGTTGTGCTTTTGCCGCTGTGAGGCTCCCTCTTGTGGCCAGGAATGGTTTGGACAGAGACCAGGTGTGTTGAGCAATGGGAGTTTCCATTGCTAACTCTCTGCCTATTTAATCCCTGGTCTGATAGCAGGCTATGCCGGATGTCAGTTTTTCTTTGTTCACCAGCCTGCTCCTTCCTGCTCCAGACCACATCTACCCCAGATAAGTGCTTGGCTCTTTATTTGTTGTTTGGTTATTTTACTCTTATCTGAGTTTGTCATTTACTGTGGTTGTTACCAGTTTATTTGCATGCAGGGATCTTCCCTTTCTGTTGCTTAGCTGGGCAACTCCCTGCAGCTATGTTTGGAGTTTTGCTCCTATTAGTCCATGTGTTTGTTGCTTCTTGAATTTGTAATATAGGACGGAGTTCAGATCCAGCGATCTGAGGGCTTTTTGTACTATCAGGTTCTTCGATTTTTGTAGGGTTTTTCTCTGGCCACAATCAGTCCCTTTCCTATCCTGTCCTATTTAGTTACTGGGGGCCTCACCTTTGCTAATCCTATCATCTGTGTATTGTGTTTTCCTATATCACCGCACTCTTTGTGGGGGGCTTGCTATTCTCTATTTTCTGAGGCAGAGAGTTATTCATCTTTCCTTCCTTTAGGATAGCTAGTTCCCCGGCTGGGTTCGCGGTGCACAGGATGTTAGTTCTACTTCTAGTGTTGATGGTTATTAAGGGGATGGCGGGCCAGATTAGTTGCCAATGCTCTTGTCACCTTTTACCAATGAATTATGGTCGTCTTCCATGGTTCCGGATCATAACACCGGGGTCCGAATGACCGCTGTCATGATGGGAATAAGGGACAGCACCGTGTTTTTTGTAGGTGGAGCTTTACTTAAAGGCACCGAAGGTTCCGCTACCAGGATTGGCGTGGGCAGCTCGGCATCCGCAGAGGACTGGGTAGGTGATGGTGGAGGGCTCAACGCGAGCGGGGGCGGTCCGGATCCCTCAGCCATTGTGGCCGGATTTGGGCAATCAATAGGGACTGGGTAACAGCTTACCCTCTCTTCATGTGGGATTTTGATCTCACGGGCTCGCACCACCATCGCCAGGCTCCTCATCTCTTCCCTCCAGTGGTACAAGATGCACAGGAACTGCGTCCGCATTCTCCTGCACAGCTATGTCTTCTCCTCAATCCAAGTCGCGGTCCAGGGAACAGCACGTTCCGGTGACCAGTCCCGCTCCACCATCTTGCCTCTGCGTAGTCCAGGAACGTTATGGCAGAGTCCTGGCGTCCCTGCCTCTCTTCCGTTGTAGCTACATTCCGGCACGCCCACTCGGTTTTCACTCAGCACTCCTTTGCGTGCTGTGGCCCTCTGGGAACTTCCGGTTCCGGCCTCACACTCCGGGCAAAGGGCGGGGCTTCTGCTTCTCGCGCTTTCACGGGGAAGACTGCATTTTGGCGTGAAAAGATGGCGGAAAATGGCGGGAAAAGGAATTTTGAGTCTTGGTTTTTGGCTCTAAGGCTCACGTCACCAAGGTAAGTGGGTCCTTCTTGGATCCTGTTCGTGACGCCAAAGTTTCCAAGGTGTGCCGCCCTCGCGTCAGCAGCCGGGCTGCTCGGATCCGGATCCACGGTGGCTTGAGGGGTCTCCGGACCCGGGGGTCGGGGGTCGCACGGCCACTCGGAATAAAGGGGGGATAATTACAGGGGATGTTTTTGTTTGAAGTTCATGACGCCCCCCGTGGTGTGTGGTAAGGTGGAGTACCACCGCTGCAGTTGGGAGTACCTGGTGGCGATTGTGTGGGCAGCCAGGTGTTTAGCCCCTCAACGGGTAGGGGAGATGCCCCGGGACTCGATGAGGGCAATGGGGAGGTGCCATTGGGACGGTAAAGGTCACTTATGTACTCAGTCCAATAACGCTGACACCAACAACTGTGGTAAACTAAAGTTCTTGACACCACTGCCGCTGGGAGATAGCACGCCTGGATCCCATGCCAGTTGGTGTTGCCTGTTAGTCTGTGACCTTTACCTTGACACCTAGTGTTTTCTGGTTGGTCCCTTGAGTATAAAACTGGTCAGGTCCCGCTCACCAGAATGGCTAACTGGGTGAGCTTGCTCTCAGGGCTCACGCTTGGGATTTTCTGGGCCATATAGTGGGAAATTCCTATCCCCCCCATTGCGCTGGTACCCCGATTTTGGAGCGGGTGGAGAATGGATCTTGAAGGCTCCGTCCTCGTCGGGTAAAGTGCCAGGACGCCTGAAGCCACTTCCTGACATAGGGTCCACGTACCCAGTCGTGCCCTGGCCCCTGCCCTGTGATGGCACAAGGCCGCCGGCTGTCCTCCTCGACAGCCCGTGCCCCTTGTCACGATACCCTGTGACCGGGGTCCAGCTGCTACCAGGCTGAGACTAACGTCTGCCACCTAGTAGTTCCAAGGAGCCCAGCTCCTGACCTCCTCTCACTTTCACCTCCAACACTACACTGACTGTTCCTGACACTCCTGACCTTCCCTTAACCAACCCCCCAAGTGGGCGACCCTATTCCACTCAGGCCGTCCACTGGTGGGTGTGGTGCAGAGTGTTCCAAGGATTTTGATTAGCTTGTTCTTGGCAACACCAAAAGGTCAGGGACCGGTAAGCAAGGAGGAGGTGGATACTGTGCAGAAGGGAAGATTGCACAATACCCTGTGATGACTTGATTGGCCAGGGCGTCACATATCTACAGTGCCTACAAGTAGTATTCAACCCCCTGCAGATTAGCAGGTTTGATAAGATGCAAATAAGTTAGAGCCTGCAAACTTCAAACAAGAGCAGGATTTATTAACAGATGCATAAATCTTACAAACCAACAAGTTATGTTGCTCAGTTAAATTTTAATAAATTTTCAACATAAAAGTGTGGGTCAATTATTATTCAACCCCTAGGTTTAATATTTTGTGGAATAACCCTTGTTTGCAATTACAGCTAATAATCGTCTTTTATAAGACCTGATCAGGCCGGCACAGATCTCTGGAGTTATCTTGGCCCACTCCTCCATGCAGATCTTCTCCAAGTTATCTAGGTTCTTTGGGTGTCTCATGTGGACATTAATCTTGAGCTCCTTCCACAAGTTTTCAATTGGGTTAAGGTCAGGAGACTGACTAGGCCACTGCAACACCTTGATTTTTTCCCTCTTGAACCAGGCCTTGGTTTTCTTGGCTGTGTGCTTTGGGTCGTTGTCTTGTTGGAAGATGAAATAACAACCCATCTTAAGATCCTTGATGGAGGAGCGGAGGTTCTTGGCCAAAATCTCCAGGTAGGCCGTGCTATCCATCTTCCCATGGATGCGGACCAGATGGCCAGGCCCCTTGGCTGAGAAACAGCCCCACAGCATAATGCTGCCACCACCATGCTTGACTGTAGGGATGGTATTCTTGGGGTCGTATGCAGTGCCATCTAGTCTCCAAACGTCACGTGTGTGGTTGGCACCAAATATCTCGATCTTGGTCTCATCAGACCAGAGAACCTTGAACCAGTCTGTCTCAGAGTCCTCCAAGTGATCATGAGCAAACTGTAGACGAGCCTTGACATTACGCTTTGAAAGTAAAAAGGTACCTTACGGGCTCGTCTGGAACGGAGACCATTGCGGTGGAGTACGTTACTTATGGTATTGACTGAAACCAATGTCCCCACTGCCATGAGATCTTCCCGGAGCTCCTTCCTTGTTGTCCTTGGGTTAGCCTTGACTCTTCGGACAAGCCTGGCCTCGGCACGGGTGGAAACTTTCAAAGGCTGTCCAGACCGTGGAAGGCTAACAGTAGTTCCATAAGCCTTCCACTTCCGGATGATGCTCCCAACAGTGGAGACAGGTAGGCCCAACTCCTTGGAAAGGGTTTTGTACCCCTTGCCAGCCTTGTAACCCTCCACGATCTTGTCTCTGATGGCCTTGGAATGCTCCTTTTGTCTTTCCCATGTTGACCAAGTATGAGTGCTGTTCACAAGTTTGGGGAGGGTCTTAATTAGTCAGAAAAGGCTGGAAAAAGATAATTAATCCAAACATGTGAAGCTCATTGTTCTTTGTGCCTGAAATACTTCTTAATACTTTAGAGAAACCAAACAGAATTCTTGTGGTTTGAGGGGTTGAATAATAAATGACCCTCTGAATAAACTTTTCACAATTTAAAAAAAAAAAAAAAAAAAAAAAAAAAAAAGAAATAACATTTTTTTTGCTGCAGTGCATTTCACACTTCCAGGCTGAACTACAGTCCAAATGTCACAATGCCAAGTTAATTCCGAATGTGTAAACCTGCTAAATCTGCAGGGGGTTGAATACGACTTGTAGGCACTGTATATATTAGATACATATACACACACAAAAATCCAAAAAGCTGTATTATGAAGTTTTAATTAAAAAAAAAAAAAAAAAACACACCCACACAGCCTTAGTTATACCTGTCTGAGCAGTTCACATAATCGGATTGCGAGTCAAGGCTTCGATCTCCGTACATTCGATTGGACCCAATTGGCCGCACTTTAACTGGAAGACTATAGATTTTTTTGGGACAGCTTGGATAAGCATAACCTGCTGAGTCCATGACTTCCAAAGGATCTAGAAAAACAAGTAATAAATGCTGCGATAAATTTAAATAACATAGCAGTAATATAATAATACTGCTATATGATAAGAAGTAAGGTATTAAAATATTAATGTAGTTGTAAGACTTTGCATTTTATTTCCAGGCAATGACACTAAATATTAGCAATTTTATTTTTTTTTTTCGTTTATTGACTGGATTTTAGAAAGCCTATACATTTTATTAGCACTACTTTAAGGCTATGTGCACACTAGAAAAAGGATTTTTCCTCAAGAAAGTTCTTATGAAATTTCTTGTGTGAAGGATTAGCGCACCTGCGTTAAAACGCACATATAACGCACCGAAAAACACGTGCGTTTTTACCGCGCTTTGGGTGTGGTTTTTTGCAGGTTGGTCCCTGCGTTTTTTAATGCTTTAACAGCACTAAATAATATAGATAATAGATAATCGATAGATGGATAGACAGATAATGGATAGATAGAAAGATGGATAGATGAATAGATAAATAGATAATGGATAGATAGATGGATAGACAGATAAATAGGTAGATAATTGATAGATTGATAGATGAATAGATTGATCTGTCCTCTATCTATCAATCTATCGATAGAGTCCCTGTGAGGACACACGGCAGTTCTCGCGAGCGGTAATGTGTTCACATTAACGACCGTGAGAAATGACTTTTAGTTACCCATGCAGCATTGGTCACTGAACTAGGCTGCATTGAGTATGTGTCAGACGCGACACGTCTATGAGATTTTAGAATGCACAGGGGTCCTTTTCTGTCTGTATCTACCAGTGATGAGAGAGGGTAAACATTCATTCACTTAAACTGGCCATGCACCTGAACACTCAAGTATTACAAATTGTTCTACTTGAGTAACAGGCACTGGAGCATTTTAGTACTTGCCCATCACTAGTGCCAACTGATCACAGAGGACATGGTATGATCTGGTAACCGTGGACAAATCACGAAAAATCCCATTAATAAGGAAAAAACAAAACCACAAGAGTAATTGGAAACTGAGCTGACTGCAATCCCCTATCAGAAAACACTAGAAGTAGCAGTGGGATGTTCCTAACACACCTAGACACCTAGTCACTGCTGGAGAAACTAGCTACACCTCAAAGATAGAAATGAGGAATCCTAACTTACTTTGGAGCAGTCCCCCAAAGAGATAGCAAGCCACCAACATGCAACAACGATGATGTAAGAAAACACGATACACATCTAAAAAATATAGATCAGCAAAAGGTGAGGCCCAATTTACTAGATATAACAGGACAGGACTGATAACTGATTGCGGCCAGCAAAAAACCCTGCAAAAAATACTGAGACCACGCGCATTTTCTCCCACTATGTCAGGTACTATTGTGCTAGACACGTTAAACAGAACTGCAGACATAATGGGAAGGAAAAGGGAAGAAAAAAAAAAAAAAAGTCACAGAACAAAATATTCTAAAGTGCACATAATCCAAACGAACAGAAATCAAGATCCCTTTCTTGCTGGAGGACCTGCCCTGCTCACAAAAGCAGAAAGACAGATCCTCACATACAAGAAACCAAACAGAACCAAATAAAATATGCAGAAAACACTCAAGTGCAAATCCAGCAATTAAGCACAGAAACAGTACACTTATCTGGAGTAGGTTCAGGCACCAAATAAATTGGAAAAACCGAAGGAAAAAACTCCCAGCCATCTTCAGAAGCAGGAAGGAAGATTTATCACCGGCAACCTCCAGGCACAAAATGCTCTCCTAAATAAACTAGGCTAATCTGCAATAGGATTTCCTGGATTCCCAATTAATTCCATCACCTGTCTGAATCACAGACTCAAACTCAGCTTCATTACAATTCCTGGCCTCCAGAGGGAGCTCCACAATAGCACCCACTCGGATGACATTCACAACAGTCCCCCCCCCCTCTTGAGGAGGGGTCACCGAACCCTCACCAGAGCCACCGGGTCTGTCAAAATGGGCATGATGAAAAGCATAAACCAATCTGTCAGCGTGAATGTCAGAAGCAAAAACCCAGGAATTGTCCTCCTGACCATAACCCTTCCACTTAACAAGGTACTGAAACGTACGTCTTAAAACGTGGGAATCCAAACTTTTCTCTACTTCATACTCTACATCCCCATCTACCAACACAGGATCAGGAGGCACCGCCATGGGAACTAATGGTTCCACATGTTTCTTCAATAAAGACTTATGAAAAACATTGTGAATTTTAAAAAAAAAAAAAAAAAAAAAAAAAATCAGGGAGAGCCAAACGAAAACATACAGGATTAATAATCTCCGAAATCTTATAAGGTCCAATAAATCTTGGCTTAAATTTAAGAGAAGAAACTCTCATAGGAATATTTTTGGAGCACAACCAAACCATGTACCCCCCACTTTAAACCGGGGACCAACAGTCCTACGCCGCTTGGCAAACCTTTTGACATTCTCCTGGGACTGAAACAATTTGTCCACTACCTGACCCCAAATCTGCTGCATTCCCTCCACCACAGAATCAACTACTGGACAGGCCGAAGCCTCAACCTGCCCTGAAGGAAACCTGGGATGAAACTCAAAATTGCAGAAAACGGAGATATCGAAGTAGCATAGCTAGCCCTATTATTCAGAGCAAACTCTGCCAATGGCAAAAACGAAACCCAGTCATCCTGATCCGCAGATACAAAACACCTCAAATAGGTTTCCAAGGTCTGGTTTGCTCTCAGTCTGACCATTGGTCTGAGCATGAAAACGCAGAAGAGAAAGACCCCTCAATTCCTAATTTAGAACAAAATGCTCTCCAAAATCTGGACACAATCTGAACTCCTCTGTCTGACACAATACTCTCAGGAATACCATGTAAACGAACCACCTGTCGAAAAAACAAGGGCACCAACTCTGATGAAGACGGCAACGGTACCAAATGGACCTTCTTAGAAAATCGATCAAAAATAACCATCATCCTCAGAGACAGGAAGATCAGAAATAAAATCCATAGCGATATGAGTCCAAGGTCTATTAGGTACAGGTAATGGCAATAACTACCCACTAGAACGTTAACAACAAGGCTTGTATGTAGAACAAACCCCACAAGATTGCACAAAACTCCTGACATCCTGAGACAAAGAAGGCCACCAAAAAGACCTACTCACTAGATCTCTAGTACCAAAAATCCCAGGATGACCAGCCAAAACGGAACAATGAATCTCGGACATAACTTCTCCTCCATTGCTCAGGAACATACAGTTTCCCCACAGGACATCGCTCAGGTTTGTCCCCCTGAAATCTCTCAAGTGCTAACCTCAAATCGGGCGAAATGGCGGAGAGGACCACACCTTCATTCAGGATGGTAGATGGCTCAGCAACATCAAGAGAACCAGCAAAGAAACGTCTAGAGAGGGCATCTGCTTTAATTCCCGGTAGAAAAGACACAAAATCGAAACACGTAAAAAATAAGCCCACCTGGCCTGCCTAGGATTCAGTTTCTTGGCAGATTGAAGATAGGTCAGATTATGTTCAGTGGGCACCGCAATTTGATGTCTAGCCCCCTCTAACCAATGTCTCCATTCTTCAAAAGCCCACTTCATAGCCAATAGTTCCAGATTACCCACATCATAGTTTCGTTCAGATGGAGAACATTTCCGAGAGAAGAAGGCGCAAGGCTTCAGTTTGGAAGTTATAGGATCTCTATGACAAAACAGCTACTGCTTCAATCTCTGAGGCATCTATCTCCCATCAGATGGCTGCAGGACTGGGGCAGAAGTGAATTTCTTTTTTTAAGCTCCTGGAAGGCCATAATTGCCTCTGGGGTCCAATTCTCAACATCAGCTCCCTTTTTGGTCAAATCCGTCAAAGGCTTAACAATACTAGAGAAATTGCCTATACATTTACGGTAGAAATTTGCAAAATCCCAAAATTTCTGAAGGGATTTCAAAGTAGGCTGAACCCTAGTCATAATTAGCCTTAACCTTTACCGGATCCATTTCAATAGAAGACTGGGACAAAAACCCCAAAAAGGAAATTTTTTGTACGCCAAAGAGACATTTTGACCCCTTAACTTACAATGCATTGTTCTTAAGAACCTGAAAAACAGTCCGAACTTGCTGAACATGAGCATCCCAATCATCAGAAAAAAAAAATCTAAATATCATCCAAATAGACGATCAGAAATTTACCAATCAGTTCCCGGAAAATATCATTCATGAACGACTGAAAGACGGAGGGGGTATTAGTGAGCCCAAAAGGCATCACTAGGTACTCAAAATGCCCCTCAAGGGTATTAAAAGCCATCTTCCATTCATCCCTCTCCTTGATTCGAATGAGATTTTACGCCCCCTTAAGATCAAGTTTAGTAAACCATTTAGCCCCCTTAACTCTGGAAAACATATCTGACATCAGGGGCAAAGGATACTGATATTTAACAGTGATTTTATAAAGGAGGCGATAGTCAATACAAGGTCAATGACCCATCCTTCTTGGACACAGAAAAAACCGGCACCCAGGAGTGAAGATGGTCTAATATGACCTTTATCCAATGACTCCTTAATATTAGTTCGCATAGCATCATATTCAGGCACAGACATCACATAGCATCATATTCGTCCCTTAGGAAATTTGCAACCTGGCACTAAGTCAATGGCACAATCACACTCCCTATGGGGAGGCAAGGAATCAGAACCAGTCTCATTAAACACATCAAGGAAATCTGAAAAATATTCAGGTACATAATGTGTCTGAGCAGAAATAGACAACACAAAAAGATTATGCACACATTGACAACCCGAACTAACCGCGACAAGGATCTCCAATCTTGAACTGGATTATGTGTCTGCAGCCAAGGGAATCCCAGTACCAAAATATCATGCAAGTTGTGTAGTACCAAAAATTTACAATTCTCCTAATGAGCTGGTGCAACCCTCAGTCACCTGGGTCCAAAATTGGGGTTTGTTCTCAGCTAAGGGAGTAGCATCAATACCCCTTAAAGGAATAGGAGTTTGCAAAGGTACCATGGGAAAACCACAACCCTTAGCAAACCCAAAATCCATCAAGTTCAGGGCGGCCCCTGAATCAAGAAAAGCCATAGCAGAACACGAGGATAACGAACAAATTAAAGAGACTGACAAAACAAAATTTAGGTTGCACAGTATATGAACGTGCAAATCTCTTTTCTCGTTTAGGGCAGACAGAGATAGTGTGAGAAACATCTCCACAATAGAAACACAATTTGTTCTTCTGTCTAAAACCCTGCCGCTCAGCATTAGAGAGGACATTATCATACTGCATATGTCACGGGCAGGGGTGCGACTGACCACGTCAGGGAAGGCTGCCTGAGGAGCTCAGATCCGGGATCGTGACTGGGGCTCGAGTGGCGGCCGGATCCGGGGGCTAGTTATAGGGGATAAGTTTGTCAGTGACGCCCCCCGTGGGTTGTGGTGAGGGTTGGTGACACTGCCTTGGTATGGGACGCCCGGGGCTGATTGAGTTGGGCAGCAGGGTGGAATCCCCTCCACAGGTAGGGGAGGTGAAGTCCCGGGGCCCAGAAGATGGTGCGGGATTGCACTGGATGCCGGGAGCCTCTGGAGGGGTGTGCTGGTCCCGCACACGGGTTGACAGGGCAGGGGCTCTGCCTCCCAGGCCCGGCGTCAGCACCCGGCAAACCCGGTCAAATGCCGGGTCCCTGGGCTGCTGGGAGGCCCACTCGCGGTGGCAGGGGGGCTCAGTGCCTGCGCTGTCACCGGCTTTCCCCCCACCGAGGATCGCACTGTCAATTGTATCGGCATCGCAGTTCGGGTGGTGCACTCCCTCTCTCACCATTCTCCCCACTATGTCTGACATGGTCGGCGTTCTGAGCCTCTGACAGCTCAGCGCGGGGACGTCATCACTGCGCGCCTGCTGAGAGGTCAGAGCAACAGCGGTGGACGCGCAGAGGAGACCGGAGCAGCGGGGGAACGAGGAATAGTGAGTATTTATGTAATCGTGGTGGGCAGACGACCAAGGAGGTGCATTAAATGATATGGGGCTGTGTACTACATGGAGGTGCCTAATGCTATCTGGCTCTGTACTGTGCTATATAGGGGTTGTATACTACATGGAGGTGCCTAATGCTATCAGGATCTGCACTGTGCTATTGTGACGCCCTGGCAAAACCAGGGTGTCACAGGGCCTGCAGAAATCCAGCAAAGTGCAGGCCATTCACCTCCTTGGTAAGCTGATCCCACACCAGTGCAGCAGGACAGACACCCCTCAGGGTAAGAGCAAAACAGAACAGCAAGGGAGGGGCTGGAGCAGAGTGTGTGGGGAGAGGGAGAGGAGAGGAGTCCGGAATTGTAGCTCCCGGGCTGCTACAGAAGCGTGCTCCAAAAGGGCCAGGACAGGCTGTTAGTGAGGAAGGGACTTGAGGTGACTGGGGCAGGGTAGTGTCCCGCCGGTATCGAAAGAGATCCCGGATCACTGCAGGGGAGTGGACTCCCCATTCCCGGCCGAGGAGGAAAGAAAGAGAAAGAGTGGAGAAAGAGGCACCTGACTGCAGGGAAAGAACAGGGGTCTGCTGCACCATGTGTGGGACTTAAACACCCTCCGTACCGAAGGCTGCGGACTCCAGCAGTTTCTAGTTTACCAGTGACTCTGTGTGGTTCAATTGTGAGTACAACAGTGCCATCAGGCACCGCACCACAGCACTGCGCCCTGCAGCACGCTCCCTCCTACCGGGCCCCGGGACACCAACCCCTACCCATGGAGGGGCCAACACCTCAGCTGCTCCCCGCCATCGCTCCCGGGAACCCCCGTCACCAGCAGCGGTGGTGCCCACCATCACCACAACCCCGTGGGTGGCGTCACAACCGACATCCCACCACCAAACCTCCCCCTTTTCACTCGTGGGCAAAGAGGTGCTGCTCGAGGCCCCCAGGTCCAGCCCAGTGCTCGAGCCACCGGGGAGCAGAAGCACCGGACCTGAGCGCCAGAGATTCCCCAGGCGAGCGGCGTTCCCCAAAAACCCCTCTCCGCCCGCGACACTATATAGCTACTGTATACTACATGAGGATGCCTAATGCTATGTGGATCTGCACTGTGCTATATAGGGGCTATATACTAAATGAGGATGCCTAATTCTCTCTGGGTCTGCATTGTGCTAGATAGGGTCTGTATACTAAATGAGGATGCCTAATGCTATCATTGTCTGTACTGTGCTATATATTGCTGTATACTACATGGAGGTGCCTAATGCTATGTGGGTCTGCACTGTGCTATGTGGGGGCTGTATACTACATGAGGATGCCTAATGCTACATGGGTCTGCATTGTGCTGTATGGGGGCTGCTTAATGTTATATGGGGGTTGCAGAGTGCCATAAGGGGGCTGCATAGAGAACTATGAGGGCTTCATAACATATGGAGGAATATGGGGGCTGCATACTACTATACCCCCAGAGTTGTATGTCACCTCCACCCCAGTGCTGTATACCCCC
Organism: Anomaloglossus baeobatrachus; assembly: GCF_048569485.1. NCBI lineage: Eukaryota > Metazoa > Chordata > Amphibia > Anura > Aromobatidae > Anomaloglossus > Anomaloglossus baeobatrachus. The sequence continues at coordinate 381,673,035 of NC_134353.1, read as the reverse complement.
TCAGAGCTGTGTATACCCCCAGAGCTGCATGTCACCTCCCCACTTCAGAGCTGTTTGTCCCCCCATCCCAGAGCCACTGCCCCCCTCTGGAGCTGTATGGCCCCCATTGCTGTATATCCCTTTCCTCAGTAATATGCATGCCCACAAGTAATGTGTATGTCCCCAGCCTCTCTTGTGATGTATATACAGCAGTGTTAGTGTTCTCTGTGTGGCCATGTCTGTTAGTGACGACCACCAATCAGCATGGCACAGACACATGCCCAGGAGGAGTAGGATGGAGACAAGCAGGGAGGTGAATGAGGCTGTTGCCAGCTTCCCAATATTAGAAATATCTCTAATGTGTCTGTGTGTGCATGTATGATGTGTATATGTATGTCAGTGTAGATTTGTCTATTTATATGTGTTTTTGTGAATTTCCCTTTAAATATGTGTACGTATGCCTGTATGTGTATGTATCTGTGAATGTCTATGTGTGGATGGGGCCCACTGAGACTTTCGCCCAGGGTCGACAAAAAACCTGGAGCCGGCCCTGCTTCCTCCTGCACTTGTAGTTTCTTGTGTGTTGACTTAACCCGCGTAAAACGGGTGTAATCTGCTCCCTGTGTCATGTACTGTGGGAGCAGTTGCCCGCAAAATCTGACCCGTGGGATCTCTGTGGCTTCTGGCGGACACCCTATCCCCCTCGTTGGGCTTCCGTTTCGCTCTCTAGGATACTCGTTGGACAAAATCTGGAACCTTGTCCCCTGCTGGCTAATCGGTAAGGTGCTTGAAGCGGTCCTTGCCCTGGGGTCCAGGTACCCAGACTGTGCACGGCCTCCGGACCGGATTCCCGCTGTCAGCACCGGTGGGCTACAACCCTGCCCTGGTCCACTTTAGGTCTCCCGCGACCGGATCTCTGTCGCCTGTGGCCCTGCTCTGCCGTTTGCCACCTAGTCAGCTCAGGTAGTCCGGTAGTCCAGGGGCTCCAACCCCTGACCACCACTTCACACTCCTCTCCACTCCACTGTCTAGACTCATCTGCTGTGTTCCCTCCCCTGACACCTCAGGACCCCTAGGTGGGCGCTTCCATTCGACTGGTCCCGCCCACTGGTGTGTCCCTATTGTCCCGGGGGGTGACTAGGCTTTTGTGGCTGGTGTTACCCATGTGTGGTGTGTTGGTGGAATCCCAAGGAGAAGGTGTTTCCTGCACCCAGGAGGGGGTATAGTAATCTGTGACTACCTGGTTTTGCCAGGGCGTCACACAGACTCTGAAGACTGGTCCGCAAGCAATACATCAGAACATATTGATTTGCGCTCGCGTAAACGTCTATCAATCTGAATGGCTAAGGTTAGAGGCATCAAGACATGAAGGTATAGGAAATCCCACCATGACATCTTTTACAGTATCCAGAAGACCCTTCAGAAAAAGTGCCGCAAGAGCATCATCATTCCATTTTGTAAGGACCGCCCACTTTCTGAATCTCAGACAAAAAAAATGTCATCGGAATCCTGACCCTGGATCAATGCCATCAGGGCTTTCTCAGCTTGATCCACAACATTAGGTTTGTCATACAACAATCCCAGGGCCTAAAAAAAAAAAAAAAAAAAAAAGGAATCCACAGTATCAAGAATCTGTTCACCAGGAACCAAGGAAAAAGGCCCAGTCCTTAGGATCACCGCACAAGGAGATTACAATCCTAACCTGCTGCACGGGACTCCCTGAGGACTTCGGTCTTAAGGCAAAAAATAATTTACAATTATTTTTAAAGTTCAGGAATTTAGATCTATCCCCCCGAGAAAAATTCAGGAACAGGAATTTTAGGTTCTACAACAGGAGCCTGTCTAAGGTAAGCCGATGTACCCTAAACCTCAGAAGCAAGATGCTCAATACGATCAGACAACTTCTAATAATGCGCAGTAAGCATCTCTGAAGCCAGAGGCACCGAGACGCCCACAGGGGCGTGATAACATGTTAAGTGGGCAAACTAGTCAAGAAAACCAGCGCCCCTGCGGCTAGTCACAGCCCTAATTAGCATCTCAAACTGTCTTTCAAAATACTTTTTCTAAATATCTGTTTATGTGTGCGTCAATATGCCAGACAGGCAGGAATTATGCAGTTGAATTCAGACGTTTACATACATTATCTAAAAAGACACATATACATGTTTCTCTCATTATCTAACATGAAATCAGAATAAACTTTTCCTGTTTCAGGTCATTAAGGCTATGTTCATACATTGCAGCTTTTCTAACCATAAAGATGCAGCGTCTTTGCCTCGGCGCCCCCCCCCCCCCAAAAAAAAAAACAAAAAAAAAAACACACACGCACCCGGGGCAAAAACGCATTAAACACATGCGTTTGACTTAAAAATGCATTGGGCAAAATGTGGTTAAGTCAAATCTATTGACTGGAAGGGCTCAAAAACGGAAAAAGAATTGACATGCTGAATTTTCAAAAACGCAGCCAAGATGCAGACAAAAAAAAAAGATGCAGTGTAGACAGCAAAATAGAAATCTCAGACTTTGCTGGGGGAGGGAAATGCATTCATTTATGTGCATCTTTGTGTGGCGCCCCTGACTTGGTCAGGCACCACAGAGTATTGCACCCATGCGGGAGCAATGCTTCCAGGTAATCTCCAAAGGCCAGGATGAGGTGCACACACAAACATATAGTGACCAGGCCTCCCACATTACCAGAGGGGACCCTTGGGTAGCCAGAAGGGGTTAACTTTCAATTCCCAGCTGGGGGTGTGCTCAGAGGCTGGTTGCTAGGAAGCAGGGCAGAGAGGAAGTGAGGGAAGTCGGGAGCTGGAGGTTGAGGTGTGTGGAAGGGAGCAGAGGGGCTCTCGTGTCAGACGGGTCCTGAGGAGTGCAGTAGCTGAAAGCGGGGGAGAAAGGGTACCGTGGGTCGGCCTGAAAGACATCCAGAGAGAGGGGTGGCTGAGTACGGAGATCCTGGTATCCGAGCAGGCAAGGGGAAACAGATCCCCAGTACAGGCAGCAAATCATCCAGAGCTGCTTAACCTACAGGTGGGGGGTACTTTATGCCCTCACCACTACTACACAGAGCTCGAGCCACAAGCAGCAATCACCAGGCCCATAAGGGGACAGGGCCAGAAGCCATCCCACCAAGGCCACGCTGCCGGCAGACGGGCCAGAGAGAGGGGAGCAGGGTAGTAACAGCTTCCCTGGAGGAGTCCTACCACGCTTCAAGCAAGGGATCCTCCCAAACAAAAAGAGTGCAAGGAGGGCGAGCGGACAGCTACCCTCAGAACGGCCTCCTGGAATTCCTGGTTCCACCTGGTTATCACAGTGTCGCCCGGGCATCTCACCGTGACCTCTAAACAGTGAGTAAACACGTTAAAAGACTTCTTGGACTGTGTTTGAGTCATTCTGCGACCTGTGGTCCCACCCACATACACAGGGACCTGGGGCTTGCCTTACTCTCAGGAGGCTACTACAACCTACTGCACCCACCATCGGCCCCAGGCATCCCTTAACCTGCAGTGGCGGTCCTTACTGACCGCAATTCTGAGAGTGGCGTCACGACGTATCCCAAACCGAAGGTTCCCTACCTGTGACCAGACCGTCCCATCCCGTGGAGTCCCTAAGGGTAATACACTGCTGCACCGCACCTGTAGGGCTCCACAGATCTGGCGTCACGAACAGGATTTGGACTAGACCTGTTCAGACAGGTGACCGTGCGCCTCAGAGGTCCGACCGCAAAAATCGAACCGCCGCCATATTGCCATCTTCAGAAGCGCGCGCTGCAGCCCGCGCGAGGGAAAAGAGCACCGCCCACGAAGAGGTGTGGCCGCCCCAGAATCCCCACAATTCAGAGAGCGTACTGACCCAGGAAGTGGAAAGGGAGCGCGCAGATTTTTGAAGAAAAATGGACGCTGCAGGAGGTAATGCCCCTGGTCAGGGCGACGCAGCCCAAGCGATGCCAGCCCCCGTCGCGCTGGACGCAGCAGCGCCCGGTGCCGGTGCCGCGGTCGCAGCCGCGCCGGCCGAAGTCTCCCCCATAATGCCAGTTTCCTTACTGTATGTCCCAGGAGCGCAATGGCTGCCCCAATACGCCGGTAAAATAGACACGCTGACCGGGTTTAAGAAGAAGATCAACACCCTGCTAGACATGCACGCGATGACTGGTAAGCAGAGGGCCGCTGTGGTGCTAGGACAATTGACTGGAGCAGCAGAATTGGAAGCTGAGTCCTGGACAAATGATGACCGGGGCTCTGTTGAGACCATCTTTGCCAAACTAGCAGCTGCTTTTGAACACCGCACAGAGGGAGAGCTGAGGACGGACTTCTATAACTGCCGTCAGAAGCCCCAAGATAGTATAAGAGACTATGCCCTCAGGCTGCAGGCTGCACTACGGGCTCTCAAGCTGGTGGACCCTGTCAGTGATCAGGAAGGAAACCGGATGATGAAGGAACAATTCTTGCGGGGCCTGCGTTCTCCTGAGGATGGGAAGCAGATGAAGCTGTGGTCCCTGGAACACCCTGACGTGGACTTTGCCATTCTGAAAGACAGGGCAGTGAAAGCACTCCAACCTCCTGTGGACACAGACCCCGTCGCACCAGCATGGCCTGCCAGTTCCACGGCTGCAGGAGCGGAATCCTCCTCGCAGACCCTGATAACTGCAAAAGGACTCAACACGCCAGCAGAGACCATAAATACACTATCCTCCCAGGTGCAACAGCTCACTAAGGACGTCGCACAAATCCTGAAAGCAATGCAGTTGCCCTCAGAGACCAAAGTCCCTCATCGGATCCTGCTAGCTGACAACCCAGAGGACGTCCCTTGGATGCGGAGAAGAGGTCCCCCAACCCGAGGCAGGAGCAGTGATCGCTATGACTCATCTGGACAACCCATCTGTCGTCGTTGCCAGGAGGCAGGACACTATGCAAGGGCCTGTCCTTTAAACGAGCCAAACCTGGGGCCGGGGGCCAGTCCTCAGGATTAAGAAGATCAGGCCCAAGTCGCTGCTGTGATCAGTACGTGGGTGGACGTCCTGTCCTGTCCATCGTCCTGGACGGGATCCCTACCCCGGCGTTATTGGACACCGGCTCTCAGGTAACCACGATCCCGTATGTCCTGTATCGTAGGTTTTGGTCGGACGACGATCTCCGACCACCGGACCCCTCCCTCACCATCTATGCTGCCAACGGACAACCTATAGACCAGATCGGGGTCAAAGAGGTAACCATAAAGGTGGGAAGGCAGGAAATGAAGGGACAAGGACTGATTGTTGTGGACACTGATATTAGAGAAAGGAACCCGCAAATGATTTTAGGCACTAATGTCATAGAAAATTGCCTAGGGGAAGTGTTGTTGTTGCTTCACCAGATTGTTGAAGGTGCTGAGGGCAGGTCGCAAAGAGCCTTGCAAAAGGAGATCCGAATCATTCTGAGGAAGCAACAGGTAAAACAGACTGGCGGTGAGATTGGTAGTGTACGGGTGATGGATGCAAACCCCATTGTGATACCCCCACGGAGTGAAATGATGATGTGGTGTAGAGCAGCGGTAGGTCTCAGAGGACAAGATTACCAGGCTGTACTAGAGCCCACTCATTCAGACCACTGGCCCACGATTCTGACAGCCAGGGGGGTAGTTGATGTACACAAGGGACGAGTGCCTGAACGAGTGTTGAACTGTGGGGAGGAGGAAGCCAGACTACCAAGGTACGCTACCATAGCCAAACTGTTTACATGCTCAGATGACGCCATAACACCTGTAGGTCCCCTGACACAAGCTGACTCAACAGAGGATGAGACCTCCCAAAAGCAGTTAGAGGACTGGTGCCAGAAACTACACGTGGGGACTGACTCTACACCCGACTACCAGAAACATGGGGTTTACAGGGTCGTGCAGGAATACGAGCAGGTCTTTAGTAAGAACCCACTAGACTTTGGTAGGATCAAAGGGGTGCAACATCACATACCCACAGGCAGTCATCCTCCCATTAAGGAAAGACATAGGCCTATTCCACCAGCCCATTACCAGCGCACAAAGGACATGCTGAAGGACATGAAGGAGGCAGGAGTCATAAGGGACAGTTGTAGCCCCTGGGCGGCTCCCCTGGTCCTGGTAAGGAAGAAGGATGGCACGATGAGGATGTGTGTGGATTACAGACGGATAAATCAGATAACACACAAGGATGCCTACCCTTTGCCAAGGATAGAGGAATCCCTCGCTGCCTTGAAAGCCTCTAACTACTTTTCTACCCTAGATCTTACTAGTGGCTACTGGCAAGTATCTGTAGCAGAAGAAGATCGGGAGAAGACGGCCTTCACCACCCCAATGGGCCTCTGTGAGTTCAACAGCATGCCATTTGGACTCTGCAATGCCCCCGGGACCTTCCAGAGGCTTATGGAATGCTGCCTAGGGCACCTCAACTTTGAAACCGTCCTGCTATACCTGGATGATGTCATCGTGTACTCCAAGACCTACGAGGACCACCTGAAACACCTGGCTGAAGTCTTTGAAGCACTATCCCGATATGGAATGAAGCTGAAACCATCCAAGTGCCATTTACTGAAGCCAAAGGTCCAGTACCTAGGTCACGTGGTCAGTGCAGAAGGAGTAGCACCGGACCCAGAGAAGGTCACAGTCATCCAGGAATGGCCCACACCTACTACCGTCCGGGAGGTACGTCAGTTCCTTGGCTTGGTAGGCTACTACAGAAGGTTCATCAAGGGCTACACGAAAATGGCAGCGCCTTTGCAAGAGCTCCTGGTAGGCCACCCAAAGAAGAGAGGAAAGATCTCCGGCCCGCCATTTCACTGGGGAGAAGCAGAAGAACACTCCTTCAGACAAATGAAAGGGGCCTTGACGGGTGAAGAGATCCTAGCCTACCCTGACTACGGTCTGCCATTCGTACTGTACACAGATGCCAGTAATGTGGGACTGGGAGCAGTGCTTTCACAGGTGCAGGGAGGCAAAGAGCGTGTGATTGCTTACGCCAGCAGGAAGCTCAGGCCTACTGAAAGAAACCCGGAGAATTATAGCTCATTCAAGCTAGAGTTCCTGGCCATGGTATGGGCTATCACAGAGCGGTTCAAGCACTACCTGGCAGCCACCAAATTCACTGTCTTCACGGACAACAACCCCCTGACCCACTTGGATACTGCTAAATTGGGTGCCATGGAGCAGCGTTGGGTAGCCCGACTGGCGAATTATGACTTTACTGTCAAGTATCGAGCTGGCCGCAAGAACGGCAACGCAGATGCTCTGTCCAGGATGCCTCACCTAGCAGACGAGGGTGAAGATGAAGATGATCTTGAAGAGATTGAGCTGCCAGCGTTCCATCGCCATGGAGCAAAACAGTGTCGGCAGTCGCGTGCCAACCGCCAAGAGGTGACCCTGAACCCACTACCTCACTACGACTGGAAGGAGACCCAGGAAAATGATCCAGCGGTAGGCTTGGTAAAGAAACTGATCAGCCAGCCGGGCGCCAGCCTTGACAAAGGAGCCCCACCTGAGGCACAGTACCTATGGAAGGAGAGGGGTCGATTATTCATCTATCAAGACAAACTTTACAGGAGCATCATTGACCCGAGGACGCATGAGAAGGTGTGGCAAGTGATTGTACCACAGAAGGATACGAGGATGGTGCTAGAAGCCTATCACAATGGTGCAGGCCACTTTGGTTGGAAGAAACTGGAGGCCCTACTTAAAGTAAGATTCTACTGGGTGGGCATGAGATCTGCCCTAGAGAAGTGGTGTCGAAACTGCGGGCCCTGCAATCTTAGAAGAAAAGACCAGCACAGCCAGAGAGCACCACTCCAGCCAATCCAAACTAAACGGCCCCTGGAGATCGTGGCCCTGGACCATGTAAAGTTGGCACCCAGCAGACAAGGCTACAACTACGCTCTCACTATGGTTGACCACTACTCCAGATTCCTGGTGGTAGTACCAGTCAAGGACTTGACCGGTCAGACTGCAGCCAAAGCGTTCCAGACACATTTCTGTCGACCACATGGCTATCCAGACCAAGTGCTCACTGACCAAGGACCAGCCTCTGAAGCTGAAGTGTTTAAGGAGTTTTGTAACCTTTACGGCTGCAAGAAGATCCGTACCACACCTTACCATCCTCAGACCAATGGCATGTGTGAGAAAATGAACCACATCATTCTCGACCTTCTGAAGACTCTCCCACTAGAAGAACGAAGTCAGTGGCCAGAAAAACTGCCCGATCTAGTGGACATGTATAACAACATCCCTGTGAGTTCCACGAACTGCACACCGGCATACCTGATGAGGGCCAGACCAGGGAGATTGCCAGTAGATCTGGAAATGGGAGTTGAGACCCCTGAAGACCATCAACAAGGTGCTGATTGGGATTCCAACCGCCAAGCCCAATACAAGAAAGTACAAGAGTGTGTGGAGCGAAGCCTGACTCAGCAGCGTGAGAAACAAGAAAAGGCCTACAATCGAAAAGCACCTGCTGTTCCTTTGATGCCAGGAGATATAGTTCTCAAGAGAAAGAGAAGACATCATAAACTTGACAATCACTGGGAAGAAGAACCCTATACTGTGTTACCATCGACGCTTAGCAATGAAAAGACATGCCGTATCAGCAAGGATGGAGGAAAAACAACAGCTGTCGTTTCTAGAGATCGCTTAAAGAAATGTCCTGAACAACTAAGAACCCCTGAAGAAATTCCCAACCCTTTGCCAGTTCAAGAACCAAAAGAAAAGATGATCCATACTGTACTTGGAGATTTCCCAGCAAGTTGGCCTCAATACAATGGAGCAGTAGTTATTCCAGTCATTACATTCCCTCAATCTAGAGAAGTAAGAGAACCAGAAGAACCTGTTCAGAACCTGGAAGAGCCAAATGTAGCTGAAGCAGAAGACCACGCACTGGTATCAATACCTAGTACACCCATTATTCATATTGAGACACATACATCGGGTGGGAGGACACAACCTCAGACAGATGACAGTATAGTACTGCGTAGATCAACCCGCAGCAACTTTGGTCAGCTCCCATTACGCTATAGAGAAAGTACAGTTTAGTTCAAAGTGACGGTATGAAATGTAATGTTTAACCTGTTTACAGTTAAGTAACGTTTAAGTGAAATGTGCCCACAAGGACTATTGTGAGACCTCTTTAAAATGTTTTCTTTACACTAGTTCACGTGCATTTTAAAAAAATGGACCACCGGTTATGAACTGGCTTTAACCACAAACTTTTGCATTGTAAAAAGTTACCTCCTTGGTATCAACCACAGAGTCTGCCTGTTGAGGGGCATGGCTCTGCACCAACAAGGGGGCACGCCTGTTTATGGGGCCTGCCCTCCAACACTCGGAAGCGGGTACGCCTGTTTATGGGGCCTACCTTACACCACTCTCCTCAGGAAAGGAAGATTGGAGGAAAGGTCTGGGGAATGTGATGGCCCAGCCCTGGTCACCAAAAGGACCGGCGACCTACCTCCTGGAGGTTTTTGGGTGGGGTTCGGACATGTGGGTGGTTGGTGGTGGAATGGTACCTGGTATGTTTAAATGTAAATAATTGCCCCTGTGTGGGAAAAGTTTGTATTTACCTTTTCTCTTGTCTTTGCAGCCCGAGGACGTGCTGATGATAACTAAGGGGGAATGTGGCGCCCCTGACTTGGTCAGGCACCACAGAGTATTGCACCCATGCGGGAGCAATGCTTCCAGGTAATCTCCAAAGGCCAGGATGAGGTGCACACACAAACATATAGTGACCAGGCCTCCCACATTACCAGAGGGGACCCTTGGGTAGCCAGAAGGGGTTAACTTTCAATTCCCAGCTGGGGGTGTGCTCAGAGGCTGGTTGCTAGGAAGCAGGGCAGAGAGGAAGTGAGGGAAGTCGGGAGCTGGAGGTTGAGGTGTGTGGAAGGGAGCAGAGGGGCTCTCGTGTCAGACGGGTCCTGAGGAGTGCAGTAGCTGAAAGCGGGGGAGAAAGGGTACCGTGGGTCGGCCTGAAAGACATCCAGAGAGAGGGGTGGCTGAGTACGGAGATCCTGGTATCCGAGCAGGCAAGGGGAAACAGATCCCCAGTACAGGCAGCAAATCATCCAGAGCTGCTTAACCTACAGGTGGGGGGTACTTTATGCCCTCACCACTACTACACAGAGCTCGAGCCACAAGCAGCAATCACCAGGCCCATAAGGGGACAGGGCCAGAAGCCATCCCACCAAGGCCACGCTGCCGGCAGACGGGCCAGAGAGAGGGGAGCAGGGTAGTAACAGCTTCCCTGGAGGAGTCCTACCACGCTTCAAGCAAGGGATCCTCCCAAACAAAAAGAGTGCAAGGAGGGCGAGCGGACAGCTACCCTCAGAACGGCCTCCTGGAATTCCTGGTTCCACCTGGTTATCACAGTGTCGCCCGGGCATCTCACCGTGACCTCTAAACAGTGAGTAAACACGTTAAAAGACTTCTTGGACTGTGTTTGAGTCATTCTGCGACCTGTGGTCCCACCCACATACACAGGGACCTGGGGCTTGCCTTACTCTCAGGAGGCTACTACAACCTACTGCACCCACCATCGGCCCCAGGCATCCCTTAACCTGCAGTGGCAGTCCTTACTGACCGCAATTCTGAGAGTGGCGTCACGACGTATCCCAAACCGAAGGTTCCCTACCTGTGACCAGACCGTCCCATCCCGTGGAGTCCCTAAGGGTAATACACTGCTGCACCGCACCTGTAGGGCTCCACATTTGCATCTTTTTTGCATTTTTGAGGTCGCACTGTGTAAACATATAATTTTAGTATTCCTCAAGCTATCGATTTGCCAATTGCCAGAATAATGGTGGGGGGAACATTTTACGGGTAGAGGGAAGAATGGATTCAATTAAATTTCAACAAATTACACAGGTCTGTTCATCTAATTTCCATGTATTTTGGTGTGCTGAAAATGAAAAAAAAAAAAAAAAAAAAAAAAAAGCCTGGACATCAGGATTTGCCACAAAATGCCAAATTCTCTTCAAATTTTGTAATATTTTTTTTTTAGGGTTTTGAAAGTCAAAATTACTATTTAATTAATTCACATCAATGAATTGAAGATATATAATGCCAAAAAAATATAAACTTTCAAAAGAAAAGAACTTTCAGAGTGAGCTAATGAAACCAGCATCAACATTTTGCAAGCTGAATGAGCGGGCTCTGACATGCCCGGACTGGTTTCAATTGTTTTATCTTTGTTCTCGCCTGTTCACACTTTTTAATCTCAGTTCGTGTTAGGCTGCTTTCACACATCCGGCTTGAGCTCTGCGGCTCAATCCGGCTGTGCAAGCTATGCAACGGATGCGGTGAAAACACCGCATCCTTTGCATAAGTTTTTCCCATGCGGCCCGTCCGGTTTTTGCCGCTTGCGGCATGCTACTGAGCATGCGCAGTGGCAAAAACCGCATGCGGCGGCCGGATGCGGTTTTGCCGCATCGCGCCGCATCCAGCCGCCATAGGCATGTATTGAAAAATACGCCGCATCGGCCGAATGCGGCGCGATGCGGTTTTTTTTTGCCGCACGAAAAAACGTGCTAGGCAACGTTACATCCGGCCGCCGCATCGGCTAAATCTGCCGCATGCGGCAAAAACCGGATGGAACGCAAGGCCTGACGGCACAATGCGGCACTAATTAAAGTCTATGCAGAAAAAGCGCAACCGGCAGCAAAAAAAAAAACCGGTTGCGATTTTCCTGCAAAGTGCCGGAGTGTGCCGCATTGCAAAAACCGGAGGTGTGAAAGTAGCCTTAGCTCTTCATATTCAACCGTATTTCCCAAAATTCGCATTATGGCTCAGCAGAAGTGTATTAAATTCGCCTGACCGTTTGTTACATTTGTGGTGAATATACAGTGTTGAAGCAACAGCTGCATATTACAGACTGTGTCAAAAAAGTATACTTCACATATTTCGGACTATAGCTTGGAGATCAAGATAAAGCTTGGGTGCCTCAAAGTGTGCAAACGGTATGTTGAGGACCTCAGAAATTAGTTCAAGGGTAAGAAAAAAAAAAGGTTTCAGTTATGGGATTCCTATTGTATGGCGAGAGCAAAAGAACCATAGTGACGATTGTTACTTTTTTTCATGCGATGTGAAAAGGGTATAATTCAAAATGGAAGTATTCCGTTTCATACCCCAATATTCACTCAGCAATTCGTCCCATCCCCCATGGCACAGATATACCAGTAGCCAAGGCCCCTTCTACCTTGGAAGAGATAACTATGTCCGATGAAGGTGGAGTCATACCTGAACCAGATGAATCAAGTTCTGACTTTGAAGATGATACAAGACCAAAATTGTTTTCCCAGGAGGAGATGAATGATTTGGTACAACAACAGACGAAGTGGAGGAAAGCTTGACACGCCCAATGGAATAGGTCACCACACATCCATGGAGTGCAACTGTGGCGCCCTGGGCAAGCCAGGACGTCACAAGCACTACACGAACACACCCCACACTCCCGGTCAGGCACACCAAAGTCAGACAAAAACCCTTGTTGCCTCCCTCCAGGGGCTGATGCTCACACCAGGGGGTGGGCCAGGCAGTTGGTCCCGCCCACCAAGGAGTGCACAGTCCTGGAGGCGGGAAAAGGAAGGAGTTGAGTTGAGTTTTAGAGTTTGAAGTGGAAGGAGTGAAGTGGTAGAGGAGCGGACAGAGGGTGGTCCGGGTGTGTGGCCCGGACGGAACAGCAAGGTTGGCAGACGGTGGTGACCGTCTGCAGGAGAGGCCGATTGGAGTGAGCCGTAAGGACCGTGGACGGGCGGTGGCCCGGCGGTACCGGACCGGTACGCAAAGAGAAGCCAGCACCATCCGTCAGGGGCTTACAGACCCCGACAAGGCTAGGAGTCGCCGTGCAATTTGTCAAATCCGTTAGCGAAGGGAACTTCCTGGGTGTCCCAGCAGCCAAGTCCCGACAGAAGGCAACAGTCCAACCGTTAGAGGGAAACACAGTCACCGCCAAGGCTAAAGTTCCCAGGGCCAGAGCCTGCGGGCAAAAGGGGCTCCTTCAGCAACCTTCAAGCTGGAGGAGCGGGTTACCGGTGGGAACCCATTGGAACCGCCTACACTACAAAAAGGTGCAGGGAAAAGCAGTCACTATCAACCTGCCGGGAGGAGAAACACCGCAGCCGTCTATGGGACCCGTCCATCCAGCCGTTTGTTTTACCGGAGACTCTGTGTTTATCATTGGCTGAGTGAGCACCACCGTGCCGTGCGGCACAGCGCTGCCCCCGCGACCCTGCACCTCACCAGGCCCCGTAACCCGCCTGCCATCCATCCCTACCCCATCACCGGGCCCCGGGACAACCAACCCCCTACCCACGGAGGGGAGAACCAACATCCAGGCTGCTCCCTGCCATCGCTCCCGGGATCCCCGTCCAGAGCAGCGGTGGTGTCACCAACCTCACCACAACCGTGGGTGGCGTCACGGACAATATCAAATCCCCACAATCAAACCCCCCTTTTCACTCACGGGCGAGGAGCGCCGCTCGAGTCCCCGGGCTCCGGCCCACCGCTCGAGCCACCACCGAGCAGCAGCAGCCGGACCCGAGCAGTGGGAGAGCGCAGCGTCCCCCCCTCCGCCCGCGACACAACGATATGAAGTCCGCCAGGTGGACTATAACTTGAATAAGAGGATGGATGTATGTGTCACAACTCGTGTGCCCCTACGCATCTCGCCTCAAGCTTCATAAGGGGGAGGTGAACAGGAGAAAGTGCCAGTCACTTTCTCCTGTTCACCTCCCCCTTATGAAGCTTGAGGCGAGACGCGTAGGGGCACACGAGTTGTGATTTTACCGGCGCAGTCTGACATATGAGTAAGCCTGATTGGTTGTATATGTACTGTTCTGAAATACTCAGTGTAATTTTTTCTAGAAACATTAATTTAGCCATTAATATATAATTATATATGGAGACTTCAGTTATCTAAACTTGAAGTGTAATTACCTTCTACCTCCATTAATCCAACCAATCTGACTTGCCCTGCTATCCCCATGGTATACTACCCTTATGTATGATTACTAAGCTCCATGGGTGAGCTCATTATTAGCCTGTTATACTTTACATGCTTGGGTTAATGTGCTGCTTTTTTCTGTCCTCATTTTCACTGTGATCACAAATACTCTATCAAAGTATATTTATATATTATGAAAATCCAACCTGCTTTTTATATATCTTATAATAAAAATGACTTATATGCATTACTTGAGGTTGTGATTTATTATGAAGACTGATTTTTTGCACGTCAAGTCCTTTTTTCCCCTCTATTCATTACCTCGACCATGAAGGTTGTGAGAGTCTCATGAGTGAGCTTCGAAGGACCAAGTTGCAGAAAGATAGAATCAAGGATTCTGCAAGTGATGCCGATCATGCGCTCCCACACGCCTCCCATATGAGATGAGTGCAGTGGGTTAAAGGTCCACGTACAACCTAGTTCTGAAAGACTTCTTTCTACTTTGTTAAATGTCCATATTTGACGAAATCTTTAGTTCACCATATGCTCCTACAAAGTTAGATCCTATGTCAGAGCGAATATGCTTTACATGTCCTCAGAGAAATGAATCGTTTGAAGGCATTTATGAAGCTGGATGTGTCCATAGTCTCAATGACTTCTATGTGTACGGCTCTAATACTCAAACATGTGAACAAGACAGCCCAGCGCTTGCTGTTTGCATGTCCTCCCCTAGTCTGACGTGTGACAACTGACCAGGGACCAAACACATCGAGGCCTACGTTGGTAAAAGGAGGTTCGGTACTCAAACGGTCTGATAGTAGGTCTGTGATTTTTTGGAATTGACATGAACCACGGAGTTTCCTGCAGACGATACATTTGAAGATGACTCTACTCACAAGTCGCTTAACTCCTATTATCCAGAATCCCGCTTCCCGTAGGGATCCTTCAGTTATCAAGCGTCCTTGATGTCTAACCTGTGCGTGATAATGCTCAACCAGCAGGGAAGCAACATGGCCGTGAGGAACAGTGATTAGAATACACTCGTTATTTTCAAGCTTTGCATTTGAAATTCGTCCCCCGACTCTCAGCAGTCCTTGAGTATCTACAAACGGGTCCAGTTTTTTAAGGGGACTATCTTTTGGGACACCTCTGTGGTTTTGGAGGGACTCTAGAGTCTGGGTATAAGCATCGTGCTGTACACAAACAGATGATTGCGTGTTTGGCTTGGTTGAGCTCTTCCACTAAGTAAGCTTTATGACATCGATGCCAGCATTTGCATGGAGCTGGTCACGATTGTCTGTTTTTAAAGGATCTAATGACATGGATCAGGCAAGTCAAGGCTCTGTAGGCTGATCTCCAGGTGGAGAATCTGAGGAAGCGGCTGGAATCAAGGTGCCTGTTTGTGATCGTTGTGCTAAGTGTGGAAACTTGAGTCCGTATCTCTACATCTGATTAGGGTTCGAAGAGTTCATGTGTACGAGTCTCGTGATCAGTGGGTACTGGTTGATACAGAAGTGCAGGCCCGACTAGCCAGTTAGTGTTTTTGAGGCGTGATGTCGGTACCGCTCTGGTCGCATGGTCTGCAGGATTTTGGTCGGTTGGTACATATCTCCACTGAGAAGGCTGTGAAGACTTCCTAATTCTAAGTACTCTGTTAATTTACGTATACATAGAATCTCCTAGTCTCATTATGAATGTAGCCTATCACTACTTTGCTATCGGTGAAGAATTCTGCATCTTCAAGCTGTAGATCGAGTTCTGATGTGATAAGTTCCGCCAGTTCTGTGGCAAGAACAGCAGCACAGAGTTCTAGTCTAGGTATGGTGGATTCTGGACATGGAGTCAACTTGGCCTTTCCCACGACGAACCCTATGTGGACATTACCTGTGACAGCTATCGTTTTCAAGTAGGCAACTGCGGCTATGGCTTTAGCTGAGGCGTCGCTGAATATGCACAGCTTCCTAGAGAGAACTTTCTCTGAGGGAATACACGCATATGGCCTGTGTATATGCAGGTCAGATAATGTCTTTAGAGAGTCTCTCCAGGTTAACCCATGGAATTTCTTTCCCAGGAGAAAGTGGGGTGTCCCAATCAGCAGAGCCTACTATTAATTCTCTTAGCAAGGTCTTACCTTGGATGATCACCGCTGCAGCGAATCTGAGGGGGTCATATAGACTGTTGATTGTGGACAAGACTCCTCGTCGTGTGAAGGGTTTTTGCTCTAGGTCGACCTGAAATGTGAAGGTATCAGACTTTAAGTCCCAATTGAGCCCTAGACTGAGTTGTACAGGAAGAGAGTCTGTGGATAAGTCTAGGTCTTTCAGATCGGTGGCATAGTCTTCGGCAGAAAAGGCTTCCATCACTGTTTTGCTATTAGAAGCTATCTTATGCAATCGGAGATTAGAACAAGCAAGTGCATTCTGAGTTCTCGAGTAGGCTTATTGCAGCCTGAGGCGATGGAAGAGACTTTAGGCCGTCATCTACGTAGAAGTCTCTTTCAATGAACTGTAACATCTTCATCAAAGTCTTTTTCACTTCCTCGCACAGATCGCTTGAAACCAAAGATTGCTATCGCAGGGGAAGGGCTATTGCCAAAAACATACACCTTCATACGGTACTGTACAAGGTCTTTAGTAGGTTTGTTATCTCTGAACCACAGGAACCGTAGGAAGTCTCTATGTTCCTCATCGACTAAAAAGCAATGAAACATTTGTTGTATATCTACAGTGATGGCAACTGCTTCTTTCCGAAATCTGATGGGCACGCCAACGAGTGAGCTCGGGACCTGTCAAAAGGACATCATTCAAGGAGAGTCCTTGGTATCTTGAGCTGGAGTCGAACACTACGCGTATCTGTCCAGGCTTTTTGGGGCGATATACATCAAACATTGGGAGATACTTGCATTCATTGTTCTTTTTCAGAGGTGGAGCTACCTCTGCATGACCATTTTTGAATATTTTGTCCATGAAAGCAAAGAAATGTACCTCCATTTCCAGCTTCTTTGAGAAACTGCGCTTTAAAGTAGGTAAGGCGCTTTAGTGCCAGCTCTTTGTTGTTCGGAAGACAGGGTCTCTGTGGCTTTAATGGTAGTGGAGCCACCCAGCTGTCGTTTTCATCCTTGTGAAATCCTTGATCCATTATCTCCAGGAAGGTCTCATCTTCAATGGAATGGGCTAGTTTATAATCTTCTTTGGTCTTTTGAAAGACAGCGCACCCTAGATGATCTTTGTCTCCGTCGCACAATTCATCCATGGCGTATCCGTCTTCCCTACCATTTAAGCGTGCTGAATTGGTGAGATTCTCCTTTACTAGGAATTTGTTGGGGCAGGGTAGGAAAAAGGATGGACGGCCACTCTCCAATGTGTTCGTGTAGAGAGAGCGGACGTCGTTCGGCTTGTGAGAGTTTCCGAGGCAGACGTCCCCTATAACTACCCATCCTAGATTTAGCGTCTGAGCGTAGGGTGAGTTATGAGGACCGTTTATCTGTTTCCTCACCTTGTGAACTCTGATGATGTCTCTCCCCAGAAAAAGGACCAACTTGGCTTGAGAATTAAGTGCAGGAATGAGATGCGCTATGTTTCTCAAAAGCGGATGGTGTAGTGCCGCTTCTGGGAGTGGGTATTTCTGCTCTATTGTTCGGTATGGAATTGCACTCGATTAATGTAGGAAGGAGTAAGGAATGTCTTCCCATCCAGGGATTCGATTTGATAACCTGCTGCCCTCCTGCCAGATTCTTCACTCACTCCTGTACATGTTTTTAGTGAGTAGGAGCAGCTAAGTCCCTTGATTTCAAAGATGTCAAAGAAAGCTGAGCTGGCGAGTGATCTATTACTCTGGTCGTCGAGTATAGCATAGAGTTTAACCGCTTTTTCTCTGTAGCCTATAGGGTAAACTGTAACCAGACAGATCTTTGAGCAGGATTTGTTAGTAAGACCTTCTCCACAAACTTGAGTGCACTGGGGTGACACTTCAGGAGGTGTACTGTCCGTCTCCTCCCCGCCGTGCTCTAAGTCGGTCTATGCGCGTGGGGTTCTTTGGGGCTGGCTCCGGGTGTAGAGCTGTGCTGTGCTCTTGACTGTTACACTCCAAACAAGTGATACTGGCTTTGCAGTCTCTAGCTAAGTGCGATGTAGATGCACAATATCTGTAACATATGTTGTTTTCTCTGAGGAAGAGATTCTATGGTCTTTAAGAGATTTTCCTCAAACTCGTGCACACTTGCAGTTTGCAGTGGGTGAGGCCTTTTGGGTAGGGGGCACTCTTTGTCTGGGTCAATTATTAGTGACCCTTCGGGTTCTGTTGTACTGTGGGTCTTGCGTGATGAATCTGTAGCAGACACATTAGTTTTGTGTACAGTGATAGGTGAGCCTTGGGGGTTGCGGACTGGAGCAGGCTTCCTGATCTTGGCTTGCTGGCGCACAAAATCTATGAAGACGTGGAATGGAGGAAACTGAACATTGTGACGTTGTTTGTAATCTGAACCCCGGTTCAACCATTTCTCTTGCAGACTGTAAGGCAGCTTATTTACTCTGTGTTTAATACCTCTGGCTGTATCTAGGGATGCAAGGCCTGGCAGGTCTCCTTTAAACTTGGCAACTTGGAGTTCTACCAAGAGGTCGCTCAATTCTCTTAGCATGTGAAAGCTCTTATTAGAGATCTTGGGAAAGTCCTCCAACCTTTTGAAGAGGGATTCTTCTATCCTCTCTGATGAGCCATAGCACTCATCAAGTCTCTCCCATAACAGGCACAAACCTTTGCTTGGGTGGTTGATGCTGATATCACGGATTCATTTTGCATGTCCTACTGATTCGTTTCCTAGCCACTTGACCAAGAGATCGATCTCTTCATTGGCAGAGATGTCCAGGCCGGCCGTGGCATTTCTGAAGGAAGCTCTCCACACTCTAACTTTCAGGATGGTCGTTAAACTTTAAGAGACCTTTGGTGAGTAACTCACGGCGTGTGAAGAACTTGAGGAAAGCTGGTAGCTCTTGATTTCTGAGATGGTGGTCCGGACACATGTCGCTATGATTAGGTCCCAGCGAGTTATTGTTGTCGTAAAATACGTTGTCACCATGATAGTCATCATCTGGATCCTCCATCTTGTGGCGGTTCGCTGTGTAGTAGGAATCTACAAACTTGGGTGCAGGTGACACTGGTTGTGTTAGGTGGACGGAATTACCTTCATGCTTAACGTGGGATGTTTGTTGAATGAAGGTTGATGGCTGAATGGCAGGATTAAGTCTCTCTCTTGGAGCTGAATGTAGACGGTCATCTGATGCGGTATGCTGTAGCACGTAGTCCGAAGTGCGTTGTGAGATATCCCGATGACCAAGTTCGGGTCCGAGCCTTAACCTGAAACTTTTACTGTCACTGCGTGCTGCTTCTTCTAAAGCCTGTACTTCAGCTTCTGCTGCTTCTGTGTCTACAGCAAGTTTTGCAAGGTCGGCTTCTAGATGTGTTTTTTCCGTCTTTAATTTCAACTCTTGTTCAGCGAAGGCAGCTCTCACTTTGGCGGCTTCCGCCTTCGCCCTGGCGGCGGCAATTGCAGCGCTGCTCACAGACTTCCTTGAAGCTGACGAGCTTACATGGGAGCGTGTTACATAAACTTCAGATCCTCTATCTGACATGGTGTCTGTATGTGGCTTGACTGCTCTCTGATAGAAGTCGGCGTCTATGTTTCAACCCCGTTTATAGTAGTCGTTTTACTGTTCTGGCACCCTCAATCTGCTTTGGAAGACGAGTTGACAGACAGCTAAACTCTTTCCCATCAATGCATTGACTCGGACGCTGGGGGTCCTTTACAACTTTTATTAATGAGATCAGTGTAAAACTGCAAGAAATAAATGAAAATAGTACAACATACAACGTATCTGAGTTACACAGCATTCCATTTGATGCAGGGTAAATGCACTACATGGCGAATACATATTAGCTCTAATGACAGGATAATACTTGCAGAACAGAGCAACTACATTATAATTTGATGAGCCCTAGCCAGGGGGATCATAACTCACCGACTGTGCTATGTAGAGGCAAACAAAAGGAGCAGAGATCTGGAGAGATGATCAGCATGCAGAATGTCTGTGTCCATGTAACTAAAATGGCTGCAGAAGAACAAGAAGGGGCAGAGCCCATGCAAGGTCTGGTGGGTAACTACATAAGCCTTGATGGGACAATTTTCATTGCACAGGAACCAGTGAAACATTAGATAAACAAGCTGCAGTAAGAAAACATTGTCAACAGATGGCGCTGTTGGATATCACTGGACAGTATCAATGTCAATTACTAAACTTTATCTTATTACATTACATGGCATAATAAGATAATGATATGCATTTCTATGCATGACAGGGAGGTCAGTGTGGGGTAGTATATATAGGGCGGAGCTATTGGCAGCTGGTCATTCGGTACCTGGAAGACGTCTGGAATCGTGGTTGAATCCAGGATGGTCTGAAGAGGAGGCCACTGTTCGTAGGATGTCTGCTATGGTGGAGCGGCATGGGCAGCGCTGGTTCCTGGAGTCAAGACGGCGGTGGATGGCGTACAAATGGAGGCTGTGGTGACCGAGCTCCCGGGGCTTCCCGAGATGGTTGAGGAGGTCCAGGCCCCCGCAGGATCCGAATCCAGATGGGACCCAGAGCCTTGCAGGACCCCTCCGGCGATGACAGCAGGATCTGGGATGGCAGCAGCATCATTGGACGTCGGGGGGGGGGGGGGAGCAACGCCGCAGAGAGTTCAGCGATGAGGTGGTGAGTGACATCATAGGCTTCCTTTCCTGTTCTAGTACGGCGCGGGGTCAGTATGGTGATGCTGGCAGTCCAGCGTCGCGATCACATGCCCCCGGCATCCTGACATGGTCACAAGGCCCGGCGGTGCGGTCATGTCACCGAGCGTTGAACTCTGAAGTGAGGCCTGCGCAGGGTCCATGTGGGATCTCGGCAGCTTCTGTCGCTGGGTCAGGCGGCCGGTGGAGTGCAGGGCTGAGCCAGACACAGCAACCTCTGGACATAGCTAGATACAGCTAGGGGGGACCAGTGAGGGGGGGGGGGCTTTGGACAGGGGGACTTTAGCTGGGGCAGGAGCCATGGTTATTGGGGGGGCTGTAGCTGGGCAGGAGCCTTATAATTCGGGGTGCCGGGGCCTGAAGAATTGAGGTCGTGCCAGGTCAGGAGCCCTAGTAAATGGGGGTCACTGATTTCGGGGGCGACTGCGGGGCACAGGCTGGAGGCACCCTTCAGGATCTTGACCTGTGGATGGCGGTCGGAGCCCCCGATGCAGGCTTCGGGTCGGTGGTTACCTTGGAATCTGTCTGCGGGGGCGTAGGCTGGCGGCTCCCTTCAGGATCTTGACCTGCAGCTGAGCATCCGGAGCTGAGGCAGTTAATGAGGTTGGGGGCCACGCCGGGACAGGAGACCTGTGATCCAGGAGTTAAGCCGGGGCACAGATGACTGTTGACCGAGGGATGCCTCCCCTTCAGGATGGCGGCTGGCAGTTGAATGGCATAGGAGCGGCTGGAGCTCCCTAACTCCTGCTGTGGGTCGGCAACCATCTAAAAAGTGGCTTTCAGCCTGGGCAGTCGGTCGACTTCACCGGGGGAGCTGGTGAAGTCCTGGTGCCTGGGGCTGCTCGACGCAGAGGATACATGATAGCTGTTCCAGGTACACCTCGGAGTCAGCCTGGTAAGAATTATGGTTTCACTTGCACTTCGTATTATGTTTATTGATGTAGGTGGTGGCGGGGTTGGTAAGGTAGCACGTTTGTTTTGTTTTATGGTGTTAGTGGGGGAAGGTTTGTTCAAGTGTTTGGTCCCTTGGAGGGTACGGTTGACTACGGGTTTCTTTGCCCTGCAGTGGGCTTAAGTGCTACTTGGCATGAGTACCCTGCTTAGTACGTTACACTTGGGTGCGGGGGGTTAACTATAGTGGCTATGGTTGTCGGGTAGGGTGGCGCCTAGTCGTGTTTTGGTACAGTTCTTGTGGTTAGGCTTAATATGGGAGTATGTTGGAGGTCTGGCTGGATGGCTTGGTGGTTCTTTGCTGGCGGGTCAAGTCGGAAAAAGGTCTTGAGCTTGTGGAGGGTCCATGGGATGCCGCGCCTATGGTGGCTTTACATTCTTTTTTGGTATGGGGGGTGTATACTCAGGCAGTTTACTGATATAGTGTGCTGTTCTGGGTCGTTCGGGCCGGTTAGGAGTATATGCTACAGTGGATGGGGATTCTACAGTTGCTTTTGGCACGTCACAAAAGGTACTTGAGTTGAAGCGTATATTAATAAAACAAAAAACAAAAAATCCTGTGGACCCAGGAGGGTGTGTATTGGTTGTCCCCACACCGATTGGGTTAACAAAGAGGGCGGAGTTGTTGTGTGGTTTTTGGATCTACTGGAGCCAGTGGTGGGTTGCATGGCCTGAAAGCGGAGGAGTTTGAAGCTGGATGGTCGGTGGGCTTTTGAGTCCCTTTCTCACTGCAGTTGATGGTGGTATTGCCCTGTGGCAGGAATGCAAAGGGTTGGTCTGGATTCATAGCGTGTTGTACCTTACAGTTAATTTGAAAAATTAGAATAAGGGGTCTGTCTCAGTTGTCCGATGGGACTAAGCAGTGGTCTGGTCGTGTGAGCTTGATGAGTGGGATTGGGCCGCTGTTTGCCAGTTGCAAATGCTGCTTGGATTTTCACTGGCGTAGTTGTTGTGGGTGGCTAAGCATCAAGCGGATTCTGGTTTGCTCAGGGGTTGAGAATTTTAAGTGTTCTGTGTAGTTCGGTTGTTTTGGGTTAGGGAAACAAGGTGGGGCTGGCTGGCCTGGGCTGGACATGATATGGGTCTGAATTGGCTGGTTGGTCTTCGGGCTTAGCGGGGGCTTCAACATGTTCTTAATGCAGCGGGTTGATCAAGCTATTGTGCGACACTTCATGGTTTTGCCGAGCAGGGCTATTCTGAGGGCCTGTGGTCTGTGTTGCAGTGGCAGTTAACTTTGGAGCTTTGTCTCTGTTGCCATGGGTCTCTTCATCACCGACAGTTTCACTGGCATGATTTGCAGTCCTTAGAGAGGTTAGCAGACACTGCTGGTAGGCTTCTTCCCAGTAGTAGATTTGTCACCGATGGGCACATGCACCAGCAGAGGGGATTTTACCTTGGCATTTTGCAGGTGCATGGGTGAGTGCACGTGGACTGCACAATGCACTTCTCGTTTCTGGGTATGGTAAGGTGCTGTTCCTGGGGCGGAACGATATTTCAATAAACACTTGGTTTCCACGGTATGGTGGGTTAAGGTTTGGGGCCATTCAGGGGAGGTCCTAGTACCAGAAGGCATGGCTGGATTTTGAAATCTGTAGGCCTGCCAATATGTGGCATGCCTGGATTGACCCCCCCCCCAACTTTTTGAGTAGCCCTCAATCTATGGGGCTGGGACGTAAAGACTTAATTTGTAAATCAGACGTGGGACATTTGGGGGGGGGCAGTTTTTCAGTGCTGCGTTGATTATTCGTATCACTGGGTTATTGCTGATGCCAGGAGTTGTCATTGGTTGGGTTTGACAGTCTTGCTAATGGGTTTTCATGCCATCGGGGAGGGGGGGAGTGGGGGGGTGTGACGTCCTGGCAAAACCAGGTTGTCACAGAGACTGCACAGATCTTCCAGGTGCAGGACCCCATCCTCCTTGGCATGCCAACACAAGCTCACACCCAGGTACATAGCACCAGCCAGAAAAGCCTAGTCACCCCCCATGACAATAGGGACACACCAGTGGGCGGGACCAGGTGGATGGGGTCCTGAGGTGTTGAGGGAGGGAACACAACAGATCAGTACTGACAGTTAAAGAGTGTGGAGTGACAGCGGAGTCAGGGGTTGGGGCCCCTGGACTACTGACTAGGTGGCAAACGGCCGACAGGGCCACAGGCAACTGAGATACGGTCGCGGGAGACCTTAAGTGGACCGGGGCAGGGTTGTAGCCCGCCGGTGCCGACAGCGGGAATCCGGTCAGGAGTCTGTGCACAGTCGGGGTGCCTGGACCCTAGGGCGATGAAGGTTTCAAGCCCCTTGTCAACTAGCCAGCTGGGGACAAGATTCCATGTCTTGTCCCACCAGCGAGCCCAGAGAGCAAAACAGAAGTCCAACGTGGGGATAGGGTGTCCGCCAGAACCCACAGAGATCCCAAGGGTCAGATTTCGTGGGCCACAGCTCCCAACATACAAAGTTACTGGGAGTGGACTTCCCCGTTTCAAGCGGAGTTGTCCTGTCGAAGACAAAAACACTGAGCGCAGGAGGAAGGGACCCCTGTTTGCTGTACCAGGGTGTGGGACCCGAATACACCCGCCGGAGATTACCGGTCACTGGCAATTTGGTTTACCACTGGACTCTGTGTGAATTTCTTTGGAACTGTGAGTACACCATTCTGGCTCAGTCCAGCCCTGCATCACACGCTCCACAGCATCCTCTCCCGTACACCTGAGCCCTGGGACAACACCTCCCCTACCTGTGGAAGGGATACCATCCTGCTGCCCCGCTCCATCAGCCCCAGGGGTCCCATATCCAGGCAGCGGCAGTGCTACCAACCCTAACCGCAACCCACGGGTGGAGTCACTGACAAACTCTTCCCCTGTAAATACACCCTTTCTACGGTTGGGAGGACGGACAGCCGCACGAGCCCGGGTCCGGCTACCACTCGAGCCACAGTAACGAACCCGGATGCAAGCAGCCCTCTGCAGTGGTCTGGCCCCTGTCTGCAACAGGGGTATGTCACAACCGAGGCATGATGTTTGTATCATTTTGGGTGGATATTTTGGCATGTTGGCACAAGTCACGGGGGGCAATTTTAGCCTGTGTTAGTTTACTGGACCTTGCGTACGTGGTGGTTATGTATGTTTAGGTTTATGTAAAGATGGTCCAGCCAAATGGCAAAAACAGGGTGATTTGGGAGGCGGGCGTGTTTTGCAGGGCTTGATCAGTTACCAGGCATCAGCTTTTATTCAAATTGATGGGATTGAGGGATGTAATAGAGGGTGATGTGTGCGGATCGCAACACAAAACAGTTTGTTTGGGGGAGGACGAAAGGTTTGGGTATGACTGGCGGTTACCAGTGGATAGGGCCTGGTGTGGTATGCAGTAGCTCAAGGCCGAGTTGTGGGGATGTGGTTGGTGTTGGGTCCTTTTGTGTATGCAAGGTCTCAATGAGGGGTTTGGTGTAAGGGTGCTCAGTTTGGAGTAGTGGGGTGGGTGTCTGATCTTCTTTGACGACAGGGGCAGCAGCTTCAGGCTGCTCTTCCAGTGTTCAATTTGTTGAGGTTATACTTCTTTGGGTATGCAGGACAAGTCTTATAGCCTTCTGGTGGTTTTGTGAGTATTCAGCAGGTTGCATTACAGTGGCAATCTTGGGGAGGAGTTCGAGTCATATTTAGTTGAAAGGGGCAGCGTCAGCTACTCGTTTGGGGTTCGAGGCTGCGTTTAAGGCATACAATCAGCCATGGTTATATGTTGTCCATGTGTGGTTATTTGTAGAGGGTCACTTCTTTGGGGACATGCTCAGTTGGTTGACAGGGCATGGTTTTCATAGAGGTGTCAGAGGTTAAGGGAACCTGTGTGGGCCCCTTTTTGAGTCATCACGACAAAGCCGCTTTGTCAAATTATTGGTTTGTATGCATTTTTGGAGGTGTCTGCAGTGTTGCGGTCTCAACAAGGCAGAGTTCGCGTCCCGTTCCTTCAGGATTAGGGCGGCGACTCCGGCTGCTCGTTGGGGACTGGTCGTGCAGGCTGTGTGTAGGATCGGACACTGGGAGCCGGCCGGCTATAGGTGTTATGTGCAGCCGGTCATGTGCTGAAAAATGGTTTTGAGGCCTAATGGGGTTCGGTTTAGTCCGACTGGTACTGATATCAAGACATTGGTTAATCGAGCGTGAAGACAGCCCTGGTTGGTCTTGGGTGGCGGGACTCACACGTACAAAGTGTCAT
Source organism: Anomaloglossus baeobatrachus (assembly GCF_048569485.1). NCBI lineage: Eukaryota > Metazoa > Chordata > Amphibia > Anura > Aromobatidae > Anomaloglossus > Anomaloglossus baeobatrachus. The sequence goes on along the minus strand of NC_134353.1, from coordinate 381,647,188 downwards.
ACGTGCTCCCTGTGGAGGAAAGGAATCCTGGTATTTGAAGTCTGTGGATTGCACAAAGAGCATAGGGGAACCCAGTGCAGGAACGGGTTACCCTTGGTGGTGCAATGGTATAATTGGTTAAGGTGGGTCCCTGCTGTGCTGTATCACAACGGGAGATGTTAATGTGGGTCCCTGCTGGGCTGGGTCTCAGCGGGAAAGTGGTTGGGCAACACTCGGCTGAGTGTCCTCGAGCCTGTGTGGTGTGGCTGAGGCACATGGTGGAGCTGGTGTTGCAATCATGTAGAATGGTACTCTTCAATTACCCCTCCTCCTTTGCTGGTGGTGATGTTTTATGGAGTTATTACTATGTTTCTGGATAAAATGTTGTTATTGATTATTTTGGGGATAATAAACGGAGCTGCTTTTTACATCCAATGTCACGCACTCTGTGTGTCTTATTTTAGGTTGAAGTTAAGTTGGAAAAGGGGTTTTGGGTCAGGTGTGGTACGGTAGGTAATGCCGTTAGTCAGACTTTCCGGAGTCAAGACTAGGGGCAGAAGTGTAGTGCTTGGGGAAATAATTCTGGTTATTTTTATACAGAAAGTCTGTTTGCTAAAAACACATTAAAATGTGGGGAAAACCCTTAAAAAGGGTTCTCGTGTTATTAAATATAAAAAAAAAAAAAAAAAAAAATTGCTTGTAAAAATAAGTACTTTTGTATTTACTTCTTGTAAATAGAAAGGATTTTTAAATAGAAGTTTACAGCTCCCTGTCTAGGCTACTGGCCACCAATCTATCAGCGGTAGCCAGTTTCCTATAGAAGGAACACGCAATTTCATGTTCTTTGCTATACAGCTTCCAAGTGCTGCTCTGAAGCTGGCAGGATCACTGGACTCTTGTCCCTGTGCCTTTTCAATACTGCAGAGGTATAGGGGTCTTTGAGGTAGCATCAAAAAGCACACTGTTCAGGCCGGTAACCTTGTGATGCTGCCATCCCGAAATGTCAATTGTGAGGTGTGCACTGTCCCATGGCAAGCAAGAAGCTGTAAGGCAGAGGAGCAATACGCTTTTAAAAGATGTCATCCGAATATAAACAAAAATGTAAAAAATTGTGTTACAGTGGCAGCAAACCACTAACAGATGATTTGTACCATGTGACATCCAAAAATAAACAAAAAAAAAAAAAAAAAAAACAATTTCCAGTGCACACATCATATAAACGCTATGCACATTTTAGAAACATGGCACAAGAACAGAAAATATGCAGCACATATGTAAAATTATTACTTCACAAATATGTCCGTAAAGTGACACATTGGATTGAATACTTAACACATCCACATCTACGGAATTAATGGTGCGCTATAAATAAATAGTAATATAAAAAAAGGCTCTTCAAGAATGTGATAAAATAAGGTGACAGAGGCCGTTTTAACCGTAGCCCACCCCAGCCCTGTGTCGGGACAGGTTGAAGTCTCAAGACCAGTGTCAACAGCTAGAATAAAATCATTGTATTCAGACATCAGTTACATCAGAGTTACCTGAGCAGGGATTTGACATGAGAAGACAAATCTCCTCACTGTCACTATGTCCTCTCTCCTTTTGCCTCAGTCCTCTTTGAGATTGAGTTCACATAGAGTATGGAGAAAAAAAAAAAAAAAGTCCTTTGTCATCGAGGACAATTATTTCTTCTCATGTCACTGCCCTGCTCTGAGTGAGGTATGTATGTTTATGACACTTGATCTTCAATCAGTTGAGACACACGTCTCGCTGTTTCTTCATACTACAATCCATCCTGACACGTGATTAGGACAGGACCGGGTTTGAATTAGCCGACTGGTGCCATTATATTACAATTTTGCATCGTGTTTACATTATCGGGAGTTTTTACAGGAGGATTCTGGGCAGAATCCACCTGGAAAAGGCGCAGTGTGAACATACCATTATGTTATTTGATACAGTTTTTAAAACCAAAGCGAATAGATCAAAATGGATATGATTACACAACATTTTTCTCAAGTGTACCACTCACCACTCTGAAAACCACCTGTAAAAGCACTCAGAAAATGTTTGAGAGATTCTTCTCATTCATTTTTAATGAAATAAAACTTGCTGTTCGGTCGTTCTGAACCTTTAATTTTTTCAAAATTGCTACGTGATTGAAAAGTAGCGATTGAGTGAGCCACTCTACAAGCATTTTCTACTATGAAGCCACATCAAACTTAACAATAGCAGTCAATGGGAAGGAAGGGGGGAGGAACAGAAACAAAAACACACACACACGCACACACACACACGCACACACGCATGCGCACACACGCATGCGCACACACGCATGCGCACACACACACAATGACTTTTAGACACTCAAGCGACTTTTGAAAATTTTTAGCCAAAAAAAAAACAGCTAAAGTTCTATACTTTGCTTAACAGTTAAAAAATAGCTCCTAAAAATATTTAAAAAAAATTGTCCAAGACAAACATTAAAAGCACTTTAGAAAAAGTTAAAATATTACAGTACTACGGAACAAACGGAATAAAACAAAACGTGTGTGTGTGTGTAAGGCCCGTTTCACACGTCAGTGAAAAACAGTGACGTTTTTCACTGGCGTGTAAAACACGCACATGTCCCTGCATGTGCCGTGATTCACGGCACACGTGGGTTGTCTAAGTGCAATCCGGGCTCCGTTCTCCGTGGCCCGTGATTGCACTTAGAAAACTACTCACCTGTGCCCGCTCCCGCTGTCCATGGTGCTGATCGCTCCCGCGGTGCAGCGTCCGGCCAGCGGTGACCCCCGCAGCAGCTGCTTCCGGGTCGGCTGTGTCGCGCATAATGAATATGCGCGACAATAATGAGCCGGCTCAGAAGCAGCCGGCAGAACGGGCTGCAGAGGACATCGCTGGACGCCGGGTGAGTTAAAATGTTTTTTTATTTTAAAAGCACGTTTTTTTCTGGCATGTGTTTCATGGACCACACCACTGCGTGGTCCGTGGGACATCAGTGATGCCAGAAAAAAATGGACATGTCTCCGTGCAGCAATCACGCACACGCGGGTACGCCGCACGGAGACACGTGCAGTGAAAAATCACTGACGTGTGAGCAGACCCATTCATTATAATGGGTCTGCGTATGTCAGTGATTCTGGTACGTTTAAAAAAAAAAAAAGCACAAACGTACCAGAATCACTGACGTGTGAAAGAGGCCTAAGAGAGAGAAATATAATATTAAAAATATATATATATATATATATATATATATATATATATATATATATATATATATATATATATATATATATATATATATATATATATATATATATATATATATATATATATATCTCTGATAGGGCTTCCACTTGAAAACCATTGGTTTTCCCCTTGAAAAGAAATACAATTGGAGCATATCTAAAATTTTGAGGGGGGATTCAACAATCTGAATATGAAAACATCCCCTGATCTAGAGTAATAGGGTTTTTGGTTAGCCCATACTGAAGGGATATCCATGTTATATTGTGAAGTACAGCAGTAGACAATAAAATGGTTGCTATTCACAGCATTAGCTTAGTACAACACCAAGAAAAGCTTTGTATGAATTCTACAAGCATCTTTTCTCAAAATATGATATAGCTTCCTAATTCCATTTAATGCTCCATGATGCATATGTAGATCAAGAATCAGGGTGTGTGAAGTGCTGCAGACTAGACAGACGTGGGCTGTGGTACACAGCCAGCATCGGTGTCAAACAGTAACCACTGGCGCAAGGGCCCGTCAACTACTGCTTATGTGCTCCATCCTCTTTGGGGGCAGCCAGAAAATGCCAAATTGAGCACGCAACAGCCACATATGGAATGAATATAGAGGCAATCGAGCAGTATTTTTTCCCCAAGGATGGCACTCGTAGCTCCAATGATGTATGGGGTAGTTCACATCTGATTTTTCTAAGAAGTGGTCTGTACAAGCACAGAGACTTGTTTGATATGGATCAGATTCTCAGATCAAAATTGCCAATACAATACTATGGGTTAATGAAAATAAAAAGTTCAGAGGCCATCCAAGAAAAAAAAAACAAAACAAAAAACTGCAGACCCTCTGACCAATCTCTGATGGTAAACACTGATACTAACCAAACTCTGAGGAAACATGGCCCTCACATTCAAAAACAATTACATTAGAGTTGACCTAACTATTCATACTCGCTATACTCATAACGAGTACGGTCTTCTGTTCGCGTATTCGTTCTGAATAGTGTGTGCAATGCAAGTCATTAGGGAAAACTCAAAGAAACGAGTAACCTGAATGCTGCAGTATTTGCTACTCACAGCAATAGTATGACGTTCAGGTTACTCATTACACTGCGAGTTTTTCCCCATTGACTTGCATTGTACACACTATTCGGAATGAATACACGAGTATAAGGCAATGTGCGCACTCACGGTAATAAAAAAAAAAAAAAAAACACTCACCAAAACCGCTACGAAATCCGCATGCGGTTTTACCGGAGGTTGATCCCTGCAGATTTTTACCATTATCTATGGCAAAAACCGCAGATACCTGCGGAAAAGAAGTGACATGCTCATTAATTCCACAGCGGAAAATCCGCAAGTAAATCAATGGGTACAAAAAAAAACGCAATGTGCGCACATAATTTTTTAAAACCCATAGGATTTGCTGGGGAATGACTGCAGCAATATTAGACACATTTTCTGCGGCAAAATCCGCAGCACGTGCACATAGCCTTAGACTGTATTCGTTAGGAGTATCGCGAGTACAAATAGTTAGGTACTCGCTCAACTCTAGTTTACATTAGCTTAGCTTTCAGTCACTTCCTATGGTTCCCCTCTGTAATTTACACACTTGTACATATCAATCTTCAAACTATTTCTATTACTGTGCTTAGCTATGCATTAATACAGACTCAATTGTTTGGATAAACTCACCCAATAATGGTTGCTTTACTTTTTCTTTAGCTGCCAAATAATTCAACCATTTTTTTTCACCACTCTTTACTAAGGAACAAAGAGGAGAGAAAAATAAAAAAAAAAAAAACCCTACTGATTTCCACTCAGGCAGTTAATCAAATGAGATAATTTAAATAACTAATTCACAGCACATGAATTAGTCTCTGTCAATCACTTTAACTCCTTCCCAACCAGCAATTTTCTGTTTTTGCGCTTCCAATCTTTCCTCACATTTTTCCAAGAGCGATCTTTTTTTTATTATTCCGCTGACTCAGCCGTATGTGGCTTTTTTTTTGTGGGAAGTGTTGTAGTTTTTTGTGTGTGATAAAATAGTGAAAAATAAAAAATGTGATTCCGCCATTGTCTTTTGGGTTTCGATCTTGTGCAGTTTGTTTTGCGGTTAAAAATAGCCTGTTGACATGATTCTGCTTCCAGTACGATTCCGATGATAACTGAAATGCATTGTTTCTTTTTGTTCTTTTAAATTTTAGTGGTAAAAAAAATTAGGAAAATTGTTAACTAAAACATTTTGCTTGTGCCGTCATTTCATGAGACCCATAACTTTTTTAGTTTTCAAGTAGCTATGTCCGGGCTTTTATTTGGAGGGCCAAGCTGCTATTTTTATGGATATCAATTTGGGGTAGATATATTTTGATTGCTTTTTGTTGCAAAAACCCTCACAATTCTTGTGTTTGGATTTTTTTTTTCCATTTATGGCATTTACTGTTTGGGTTAAAGGGAACCTGTCACCAGTTTTTTGCCCTATAAGCTGCGGCCACCACCAGTGGGCTCTTATATACAGCATTTTAACATGCTGTGCATAAGAGCCCAGGCCGCTGTGTAGAACATAAAAAATACTTTGTAATACTTACCTAAACAGTCGCTGCAGTGGAGTTGGGTCATATCGGCGTTTCTGTTCTCCAATGCCAGCACCTCCTCTTTCAGCTATCTTTGTCCTCCTTCTGAAGCCTGTGTGCATGACACATCCTACATCATACATACTCGCCAGTCCTGCGCAGGCGCACTACAATACTTTTCTCTTCCCTGCTCAGGGCAGATTAAAGTGCGCCTGCGCAGGACCTCAATGCCGGTGAGTGTGTATGACGTAGGATGCGTCATGCACCGCGGCTTCAGAATAAGGACGACAAAGAGGAGGCGCCGGCACCGGAGAACGGAGATGCTCATATGACCCAACTCCACCGCAGCGACCACTTAGGTGAGTATTAAGCGGGCTTTACACGCTACAACAAATCTAACGATGTGTCGGCGGGGTCACGTCGCAAGTGGCGCATATCCGGCATCGTTAGTGTTGTTGTAGCGTGTGACAGCTACGTGCGATTGAGATTGAACGTAAAACCGTTCATCGCATACACGTCGTTCATTTCCTTAAAATTGCACGTCGGGTTGTTCAATGTTCCCGAGGTACCACACATCGCAGTGTGTGACACCCCGGGAAAAATGAACAGATCTTACCTGCGTCCCGCGGCTCCCGCCAACAATGCGGAAGGAAGGAGGTGGGCGGGATGTTTAAGTCCCGCTCATCTCCGCCCCTCCGATTCTATTGGCCGGCTGCTGCGTGACGTCGCTGTGACACCGAACGTCCCTCCCACGCCAGGAAGTGGATGTTCGCCGCCCACATCGAGGTCGTATGGAACGGTAAGTATGTGTGATGGCAAATAATCGTTTGTGCGACACGGTCAACAAATTGAACGTACCGCACATACGATGAGGGCGGGTACGATCGCATACGATATCGTATGTGATATCGTAAGGTGTAAAGCAGGCTTTATAAAGTCATTTTTATGTTCTACACAGCAGCCTGGGCTTTTATATACAACATGTTAGAATGCTGTATATAAGAGCCCACTGGTGGTGGCCGCAGCTTATAGACCCCAAATCTAGTAACAGGTTCCCTTTAAGAAATATTATATCTTGATGGATTGCATATGACAATGCACAATTTTTTTTGTGTTATTAATCAAGACAAGGAAAAAGGCGTGATTAGAGGAGTTTTTTATTTTTTTTATTTTTAAAATAATTTTTAATTCATTTTTCATTTTCCTTAATCCGCAACATTATAGAAACAAACCAACATTCCTCTATGAAGGCCAGTCATAGGCACAGCTCTCAAAAAAGACAAAGATGGCAGAAACATAAGCTGTGGTGATTTACCCTAGTCTGTGCAGAGATTAACAATAATGCATCTTTCACACATCCGTATTTAAACATGTGCGAGCAAAAAATTGTCATTAGTGCGCAGTCTGTGTGTTCAATTTTACCATGTGTTTTTCACAGATAAATAAATGACAAAGCTGCTCCTACACTTAGATATCTGAATGAGGCCTAAGGATATGTTCACACTAAGCTTTTTTCAGGAGATTTGGGAGTTCAAAAAGCACAAGTTTTGGTTAGGCCTCTTCAACATACGTGCCTCCCCTACGTGTTTGGCAGTTTTCTCACGTACCGGAGACACGTACATGTGACGCCCTGGACTAGTCAGGTCGTCCCAGGTAGTCCCACACACACACACCCTCCCTAAAAAGGTGACAGCAGCCAAACTACAAAACCCTTGTCACCTCTCTCCAGGTTTGATGTCCACACCAGGGGGGTGGAGCCAGGTGGTTGGCTCCACCCACCGAGGAGTTCACAGGCCTGGAGGCGGGAAAAACGGTAGTTCTGAGTAGATTAGCTTTGACAGTGGACTGGAGTAGTCAAGTTCAAGGGCAGACCTGTGACCAGGCCTGCCATAGTCTACCAGGTGTCTGGGTTGGAGCCCAGTCACCTCTGGCAAGGAGGCAGATGGTGGTGGCCACCTGCAGGAGCTGGGATTACAGCTGGTGGAACCGTAGGGACCGGGGTCGGGTGGTGGCCCGCCGGTACCGAACCGGGGAACCAATTGGAAACCGGAGCACCAGGAGGGGTACTCAGACCCAGTACGAGGCCCAGAAACAACTAGGCTAAGTTGAATCAACTGATTGAGGACTGGACTTTAGGACCTTTCCCACACAAGACCCGACTGAAGACAACAGCCCAACTATTACTGTAAAGCCACCGCCAAGGCATAGAGACCCAAGGGGCCAGTGTCTGCGGGCAAACAGGGCACTCCCAACACACAGCAAGCCGGCGAGCGGACTACCATTGCTTATGCATAGGAGTCATAACGTCTACACTAAAGAGGTGCAGGAGAAAGGCAGAAACCACCAACCTGTTAAGGGGAAGCTGTAGCCGGCTGCAGGCACCGTTCATCATCCCGTTTGGTTTACCAGAGACTCCAGTGTGTTGTATCATAGTGAGTACACCAGTGCCTTCGGGCCGCGCACTGCACCGCACCGCACTAGCACCCAGCCGGCACCCGCTCCACCTCCCTCGGGCCCCCGGGACCATCACTCCTCTGCCCACGGAGGGGGCAACACCAAGCTGCGCAACACCGTCCCCTGGAGGCCTAGTCAACGGCAGCGGTGGTGTCCATCCATTCACCACAACCCGTGGGTGGCGTCACGAACTTAAATCCCCTACAAACCACCACGGCCCCGGCTGTGGAACTCCCCACCGAAGTCCCTGCGTGTAGCGCCAACCCCCTTTCAGAGCGACGTGACCCCTGGGTCCGTGGAGAGCTCGAGCCACCCACCGACGAGCACGGATCCGAGCGGCTTGGCAGCCGGCCGAGCCCGCGGGGCGGTACACACAAACGTAGACCTATGCATTCCTATGGTTTTGGACATATGTTAGTATTTTTGCACAGAACGTGTGTCCGTTCCGTACTTACGTGTGTCCGTGTGTTTCTCACGGCAACATGTTAGTTTTCTCTCCGGCATCACGGGTGTCACACGGAACGCAAATGTGTCACACGTAATGCAAACGGACCACACGGATGTCTTCCGTGTGACACGCACCGAAGAAAAGACATGTGTCTGTGAGAAAAAAAACAAACCTTTACTCACCTTCTCTTGCCCTGCTGTCTCTGCCGCTGCTGTCACTTGCTGCCGACCGCCGCTCTTTATGCTCATTGAATATTCACTTCACTGCGGCTAGAAGCAGCAGGAGCGGGCAGTCGGCAGGACCGGAGACCAAAGATCAGCACCATGGACAGCGAAGCCAGGGACAGGTGAGCAGAAAGTTCCTTTTCTCCGTGTGTTATCACGGATAACACACGGAGAACACATGTCTGCCATACACACGGCACACCGAGGGCAATACGCACCTTTGACACGTCCGTGAAAAACGTGCGTGATTTTCACGGACATGTGAAAGAGGCCTTAGAGAGTTGGAGAGTTTCTGCTCCAAAAACTTCTGGAAAACAAAAATCACCTTATAGTATGTGCACATGACACCATTTATAGTTGGATGAACCTGCCGAGTTTTTCAAGCACAAGGTGCTTTAGGAAATTGTGGCCTTTCTACTGAAGTGTCTCTTGTGTAATTTTTTCATTAGTTTCCTGAGCGGCCAACCAATAGTTTTGGCTGCCAGCAGTTTTTATTAGGGTTTTCTCATGGCTTTTGTGACATCTTTGTTACTGTTGTTTTATTGTCTTGTTTAAAACTTTATTGAATAATGAAAAAAACTGTAATGTTTTTTTTTTAATAAAACACTCCAAAAAACAAATCAATAGAAAGGATTTAGCAGGCTCACCACTTAGGGCCATTTCACACATCCGGCATTTCGCCGGATTACCCGATTCCGCACACTCCAGTACAGTGTAATACAGTACAATGGCATCGCGGCAAGCTCCGGTCACATGCTCCGGTCACATGACAGCATGTGACCAGAGGTTGCCGCGATGCCATTGTACTGTATTACACTGTACTGGAGTGTGCCGGATCTGGTACTCCGGCGAAAGGCTGGATGTTTGAAACGGCCCTTAATGATCTCGTTCCACAGGTGCTGGGATGAAGTGGTTGGCGTCCACAATTCAATGAAAGAAAAGGATGAAGGAATCCTGCACACCGTTCCTCATAAAATTCTTCAAGATTTTATTGACACATAAAAATCCTTCTTTAAAATTGTGTATTCTAGGCATCCAGCCCTGCCTTACGTGTTTCGGACATACGCGACATGCGGGATTCTTTCATCCTTTCTTACTCCAAAAACATCCAAGCATCTTCCAGACATCATTTTAGCTTTCCCATTGAATTGCAGTGTGAAATAGAGAGTGTCTTCCCAATGGAAAATGCCAGAGTAATGGTTAGGTCACTTCTTGTTTTTAGAAACCTGAAGCAGTTAAAAGACGTTCAATAGACTGAACATATGATCATCAAGTTCTTTTCTTCTATGTCCATTCTTTTCAGCATTTTTCTGCTAGGTTTTTCATGTGGTTTCCAAGGCAAAATCTGGCTGAAAACGACAACATATGCATATACCGAACAGCACATTGACTTAAGATACTTGAGAACAAAATTGTGCTGTTTCTCTCAGATGGGAACAGTCACAAGGGTATGGGATTTTGGTGTTATCTGCAGCTGCTTGTAAATGTAAAAGGCCCAGATTAATTGAGGCTGGGACTTCTTGATGAACCACCTGCAGGAGTAAAGGCCCTGTCACACACAGAGATGAATCTGCGGCAGATCTGTGGTTGCAGTGAAATTGTGGACAATCAGTGCCAGGTTTGTGGCTGTGTACAAATGGAACAATATGTCTATGATTTCACTGCAACCACAGATCTGCCAAAGATTTATCTCTGTGTGTGACGGGGCCTTAAGATGCACCAAATTCATTAAGGCCGGTTTCAGACGTCCGTGTTTAATCAGGTACCAGTCACACGCAAGTTTATGGTCACACGTGTGTCATACATGTGTTACACGTGTGTCATGTGATGCCCTGGACTAGCCAGGTAGTCACAGACATGCCAACACACACCCCCACCCTAGGCAGTTACAGCAGCCAAACACAAAACCCTTGTTGCCTCCCTCCAGAGTCTGATGTCCACATCAGGTGGGGCGGAGCCAGGCGGTTGGCCCCACCCACCGAGGAGTTCACAGGCCTGGAGGCGGGAAAAGTGACAGATCAGTCTTGGAGGTGAAAGAGAGAGGAGTGAACACTTGAGTGTCTAGGTTGGAGCCAAGACACTAACAGCAAAGTTGGCAGACGGTGGTTGCCATCTGCAGGAGTTAGTGGAACTCCGCAGAGCCATAAGGACCGGGGTCAGGCGTCGGCCCGCTGGTACCGGACCGGGGAACGGAGTGAAGCTAAGTACACAGGCAGGGCCATCGGACCCCGACCAGGATTGGAGCCGCCGTCAATAGTTCAAATCCGAATGTGACAGGAACCCCAGGGGTTTCTCAACTACTAAAGTCCCGATTGAAGGCAACCGTCCACCCAGGGAGGATATACAGCCACAGGCTAGAGATCCAAGGGCCAGAGCCTGCGGGCAAAATGAGCTCCTACGGCACCTATACGCCGGGGAGCGGACTACCGGTGGGCAACCACAGGAGTCAGAACATTCTCAAAGGTGCAGGGAAAGACAGCCACCATCAGCTGTCCGGGGAGAGCACAACAACAACACTGCAGCCGGCTGCGGGACCCGTCCATCCAGCCATTTTGGTTTACCAGAGACTCTGTCAGTGATTGTCTGAGTGAGTACACCAGTGCCATCCGGCACCGCGCCACGCAGTCCCTGCACCCCAGCTATCCGGCCTTCCCGTTACACCGTTGGGCCCCGGGATCACCAACCCCTGCCCACGGAGGGGACAACATCTCAGCTGCACCCTACCATCTCCCCCGGGATCCCCGTTACCAGCAGCGGTGGTGCCATTATCACCACGACCCGTGGGTGGCGTCACAAACAAACTCCCTAACCAAACCACCACCCCCTTTCACTCACGGGTGAGGAGCGCTGCTCGAGTCCCCGGGTCCGGTCCACCGCTCGAGCCACCGAGCAGCAGCAGCAGAAGCCACGGACCCGAGCGTGGTGAGCGCGTCCCCTCCACCCGCGACATGTCACGCGTGTGACATCCGTGTTTGCATACGTGTGACAGGTACCGGGTAAAACACGTGTCTCTGCAATGAAAAGATGTTCTATTTTTTCCTGTATCCAGCCATGCTGTCTTCTGCTCTGCTGTCTTCTTCTCCTACTAACCCCCGCTCATTATTTTCATTCATTATTTACTGCCCGAGGATCTGGAAGCCGGAGCATCGCAGGGACATCACAGCCGAGGACAGCATAGCCGAGGACAGCACCGCCAGGGACATCGCCTGTGACAGGTGAGTATACAGACGTTTGTGCAGTGACATCCAGGGGGTCATCGGAGTTCCCAATAAACTCTCATGAACTCCTGGAAGTCACAGTCGTGACACTTGCTGTAGCGCAGTTGTCGCAGGGGTGTCATCAGGAGGTCATCAGAATTCATTGGGAAATCCGATGACCTCCTGGATATCCCTGCACACACACTGCTGGCAGGATAGTCACCTGTCACTAGCGATGTCCTCAGCAATTCTGTCCTCGGCGATGCTCTCCGCAGCGGTGCTGTCTCCAGCGCTGTCACCACAATGCCCCTGCTCCCAGCTGCTCACTGCAGTGAATAATCAGTGATAATAATGAGCGGGGGTCAGAAGCGGGAGGCAGCAGAGCCGGAGACAGCACCGCTGGGGAGAGGTAAATATAGAAAATCTTTTCATTTAAAAACTCGTGTTTTCTCCGGGCCGTGTCACATTGATGTGACACGGATCACATCAGTGTGCAGTCCATTTGACACCCGTGCTGCCGCAGAAAAAACGGACATGTCTCCATGTGTGAGTGCGGGGAATAGTGTACCGCCCCGGGGCTCGGCCGGCTGCCGAGCCACTCGGATCCGTGCTCGTCGGTGGGTGGCTCGAGCTTCCCACAGACCCGGAGTTCCAGCCGCCTCTCTGTAAGGGGGAACTGGTTAGGATGTTGGGGAGTCGTTGCTTTGGCGCTACGCGCGCAGGTTGGGTGGTGGTTTCGGGGATTAAGAGTTCGGGACGCCACCCACGGGGCTGTGGTGAATGGATGGACACCACCGCTGCCGTTGACTAGGCTCCCGGGGGACGGTGTTACGCAACTTGGAGTTAACCCCTCCGTGGGTAGGCGTGATGGTCCCGGGGCCCAAGGGGTCGCTGTAAATTGCTGGTGTAGGCCAGTGTTGATGCGGTGCAGCGAGGTGCTCGGCCGAAGGGCACTGGTGTACTCACTATTACAAATACGCTGTAGTCTCTGGTAAACCAAACAAGATGGTGGACGGTGCCCGCAGCCGGCTGCGTTGCTCCCCTTTTCTCGGGCTGGTTGTTGCCTTCTTTCTCCTGCACCTTTTGTGTATGTGTTCAACTGCCTACTCTTCAGCGACGATAGTCCGCTCCCCAGCTGAATGTGTGCCGAGGAACCCGTTTGCCTGCAGACACTGGCCCTTTGGATCTCCATGCCTTGGTGGTAGCTTTCTATCCTTGTTGGGTGGGCTGTTTTCTTCAGTCAGGCCTTGTATGGGAAGGGACCTCAAGGCCAGTCCTCAATCAGTTGATTCAACTCAGTCCAGAGGGATCTGGGCCTTGTACTGGGTCAGATTACCCCCTCCTGGTGCTCTGGTTTCCAATCGGTTCCCCGGTTCGGCACCGGCGGGCCACCGCCCGTCCCCAGTCCCTACAGTTCCATCGGCTGTAATCCCAGCTCCTGCAGGCGGCCACCACCGTCTGCCTCCTGGCCACAGGGTGTCTGGGCTACGACCCGGACCCCTGACAGACGTTCTCTTCTCCTCTGTCACTCTCCCTACTCCTTTCCTTCCTCTCCCTTTCACTCTCTTTTCTCATCTCATCTGCTTTCCCGCCTCAGGCCATCCGAACTCCTCGGTGGGCGTGGCCAACCGCCTGGTTCCGCCCACCTGGCATATCCGTCAGAACCTGAGAGGGGTGACTCAGGGTTTTAGGTTGGCTGATGGTACGCTTTTTAGGGGAAAGTTGTTGTACGGGGGCCTAACTGTGACTACCTGGCTAGTCCAGGGCGTCACATTAGCGGGGCCACACGGTCCGTGTGAAAACATGGTCGTGTGAGTACACAATAGGGGAATATGGGTACGTATGACATCCGTGTTAAAAACGGATGTCACATATACCTAAAACACGGACGTCTGAAACCAACCTAAGAGGCATGCACCTCAAGAAAACTTCTCCAGTCACCACTTTTGTGGCATAAATTCTGATAAATTTGCCAGCCTTTCTAAGCCACTCCCCCATTCTGGTGAAACGCCTCCCACTTTTCAAATATATGCCAGAGTTGACTAAATGCCAGCGTGGAATAAAAAAAAAAAAAACTTTTAAGACATTTCAAGCAGTTTTACATATTGGGGCAATAGTGTGCTTTATATACAGGTGAAACTCTTTAACCCATTCAGTATGGACCCATTTTGGGCTTTTGCAAACCATTATTTTATGGTGTTTGCATGCTATGTGCCATATATAAGACTAAACTAATCTTTAACCTCTTAGTTTTAACAATCGCCAATAAACATTAAAATAAAGGTCATTAAAGGGAACTTGTCAGGTCCAATATGCACCCAGATCCACGAGCAGTTCTGGGTGCATATTGCTAATTCCTCTGTAACCGTCCCTGTATACACTAGCATACATAAAGAGATCTTTAGAAAAAGTATTTATAAAGATCTTATATCATATGCTTATATCATATGCTAAATGAGCGAGAATACTAGTCCCCAGGGCTTTATTTCCTCTGACTAGCTGTCTTCTTAGCATGTTAGTACACCCACAGGGCCATGCGTACATGCTATTCAATACAGCGTCACCAGCAGTGATGCGCATACCTGTGTTCGCTGTGAACGCTGAGCTGAATGTCCTGGCACTTCCGGTCATGTGCACTAGACCTCTCTGAAGCCGGGACACCCGGCCTCATACTGCACATGACCGGAAGTGCCCGGCATTCAGAAGCGCAGTCGCAGAGAACACAGGTACACACGGCACCGCTGGTGATGCTGCTTTGAGTAGCATGCTAGTACGCCCCTGTGGGCGTGCTGCCATGCTAAGAGGGCAGCTAGTCGGGGGATACAACACCCTTGGGACTAGTCCCCGCGCTCATTAGCAGATGATATAAGATCTTTATAAATACATTTTCTAAAGATCCCTTTATCCATGCTAGTGTATACAGGGACGGTTAGGCAGAAATTAGCAATATGCACCCAGAACTACTCGTGGTTCTGGGAACATATGGCACCTGACAGGTTCCTTTTAAGGGGCCTTAGCCATTATCACCATTTTAAAATAACGATAAGGAATAAGTGAATAGTGCTCCCCGTGGGTGAAATTTACATGAGTGACAGTTGTATATAACAGCTGACTCCCTGCAGCATCGGTTCTGATTAGATTTGGAACCATTTGAGGCTGAATAACAACTTAAATATGTCAATCATGGCAGCAGCATCTAAGTGGTCATCATCAGACCCCATAATCATAATCACAGGTTTCAATGGTTGCCATGGTACCCCAGGTCATCTGATAATCCCAGGGTATAGTAGCGTGTTAAGGCCGCTTTACACGCTACGATTTATCTGACGATATGTTTTCGGGGTCACGGTTTTCGTGACGCAATTCCATCATCGTTAGCGAGGTCGTTGCGTGTGATCGCAAATAGGGTGAAAATCGTTGATCGTTGACACGTCGTTCAGTTTCAAAATATTGTTCGTCGTTTGGAACGCAGCAGACATATTGCTACGTGTGACATCCTGCCAACAACGAGCAACATCCACACGACCACCTTGGTCAAACAATATATCGCTGAATGATGTAGCGTCGTTTGTGAGATGTGTACGTGTGACTGCTACGAAACAACCTATGAGCAATCTCGGCAAATCATAACAACGATCTGGGTGTGTCACATCGCTAACGAGATCGCTAGCGATATCGTTGTGTGTAAAGCAGCCTTTAGATCCTGCTACGATCAGGGGCTGTGTCAGTGAGTTACTGACAGGTCTCCGGCACTGCAATACAATAGCACTGCAATACACGAGACCACCAATTAAAGTAAGAAAAATATTCATGTCTCACAGTGAGACTAAAGGGCGCTTTACACGCTATGACATCGCTAATGCGAACTCGTTGGGGTCACGGAATTGGTGACGCACATCCGGCCGCATTAGCGATGCCGTTGCGTGTGACACCGATGAGCGATTTTGCATCGTTG
The DNA here is from genome assembly GCF_048569485.1 of Anomaloglossus baeobatrachus. Lineage (NCBI taxonomy): Eukaryota > Metazoa > Chordata > Amphibia > Anura > Aromobatidae > Anomaloglossus > Anomaloglossus baeobatrachus. The sequence continues at coordinate 381,631,113 of NC_134353.1, read as the reverse complement.
CAAAAACATGCAAAATCGCTCATCGGTGACATGGGGGTCCATTCTCAAAAATCGTTACTGCAGCAGTAACGAGGTTGTTCCTCGTTCCTGCGGCAGCACACATCACTCCGTGTGACACAAGGAACCTCTCCTTACCTGCCTCCCGGCCGCTATGCGGAAGGAAGGAGGTGGGCGGGATGTTACATCACACTCAGCTCCGCCCCTCCGCTGCTATTGGGCGGCCGCTCAGTGACGTCGCTGTGACGCCACACGGACCGCCCCCTTAGAAAGGAGGCGGTTCGCCAGTCACAGCGACGTCGCTGGGCAGGTAAGTATGTGTGACGGGTCTGGGCAATGTTGTGCGGCACGGGCAGCGATTTGCCCGTGTCGCGCAACAGATGGGGGCGGGTACCCACACTAGCGATATCGGGACCGATATCACAGTGTGTAAAGCCCGCTTTAGTGAAAGGTAAAAAAAAAAATATAAACAAAATATGTAAAAATGTAAAACAACACAAAAAAAGCACATAAATATCATAAAAACCTGTTTTTCTGCTAAAAATACAATGTTTCTATATAAGATCCCCCCAAAAAATATACATAATTGTTAACACCGCATCTGGAACAACCCGATCTATAAAACTGTCATGTTATTTATTCCATATGGTGAACACCATAAAAAAAATACCAAAAAACTATGCCACAAATGTTGCTTTTTCATCATACTGACACAAAAAATGTAACAAAAATGTATCAAAAAATTATAAGCAAAAAAAAATGGAGTAAATGAAAATGTTTAACTACCATGCAAAAAGAAGCCATAAAATAGCCCATTCTGAAAAAAAAAAATAAAAAGCTACAGCCTTCAAAATATGGCGATGCAAAAAACAATTAATTTTTGTAAAATATTGTTTATTGTGTGTAAAAGTAGCAAAGTATAAAAAGAACTATAGAAATCTGGTATCATAATAATCATACTGATCCGAAAAATAAATCAGTCTGATGAATTTTCCCAAACAGTGAACGGTGAAAAAAGAAAATATATAAAAACAGTAAGGATCCAGATTAGAGGCCTCTAAGGCTATGTGCGCACGTTGCGTACTAGCCCTGCAGAAATTTCTTCAGCGATCTGAAGAGCACACTTGCGCTTCAAATCGCTGCAGAAAATGTCCGTAGAGAAAAAAAAAAAAGCCGATTCCATGCGCTCTGCCTGCAGCTCCTGCCATAGACAGAGCAGGAGCTGCCGGCAAAGCGCACGGAAGAAGTGACATGTCACTTCTTAGAACGCAGCGCTTCGGGCAGCAGCCGAAGCGCTGCGCTCTAAGACGCCACGTGCACACGGCCCCTGCACAATCTCCATAGACCGTGCAGGGGACGCAGGACGCATGCAGTTACGCTGCGCTACAAAGCGCAGCATAACTGCATGTATTTACGCAACGTGCGCACATAGAATCAGCTTCCATCAGGGAAGAGGTACAGCAACTGTCGGAGCGGATGACGGCGACCAAATCCTGCACTACCTCTATCTCACTGCAGCTAAATACACAGGCATAGGCCCCCTTCACATGTCCGTGAAAAAACACGCACGTGTGTTACGTCCGTTTTTCGGGTCCGTTTTCCGTTTTTGTGTCCGTTTTTATGGTCCGTGTGGCATCTGTGTGAACTGCGTATGCTAGCCGTGTGTGCGTGTGGAATGGCCGTGTGTGCACGTGAAACTTAACTGACGTGTGTGTGTGTGTGTTGTCTGTGTGAAATGTCCGTGTGTGATGTTAAATGTCGTTGATACATGCCGCCTGACAGCAGACAGAGTCGCACGCTGAGAATTAACTCGGGATTAACTTCATCCTCATACCGCGGCTCTGTCTGTGCCGCGTCCTGATTAGCGGTCACCGGTGACGGACTCACCGGTGACCGCTAATTCCCTGAGTGACTGAATGGAGTACCCTTCTCTCATAATCACCGTTCCCCGATCTCCGGCGCGGCGCTGCACTGCTGTTCTCTAAACTCTGGGGGCTTTTCCTCTTTTGAAAAAGCCGGCCGCTCATTAAACAATCTCGTATTCCCTGCTTTCCCCGCCCACCGGCAAATATGATTGGTTGCAGTGAGACACGCCCACACACTGAGTGACAGCTGTCTAACTGCAACCAATCACAGCCGCCGGTGGGCGTGTCACTATGGAGCAGAGAAATAAATAAATAAATTATTTAAAAAAACGGCGTGCGGTCCCCCCCAATTTTAATACCAGCCAGATAAAGCCATACGGCTGCAGGCTGGTATTCTCAGGATGGGGAGCCCCACATTATGGGGAGCCCCCCAGCCTAACAATATCAGTCATCAGCCGCCCAGAATTGCCACATACATCAGATGCGACAGTTCTGGAACTGTACCCGGCTCTTCCTGATTTGCCCTGGTGCGTTGGCAAATCGGGGTAATAAGGAGTTATTGGCAGCCCATAGCTGCCAATAAGTCCTAGATTAATCATGTCAGGTGTCTCCCCGAGATACCTTCCATGATTAATCTGTAAGTTACAGTAAATAAACACACACACACACCTGAAAAAATCATTTATTAGAAATAAAAAACACTAACAAATTCCCTGGTTCAACAATTTAATAAGCCCCAAAAAGCCCTCCATGTCCGGCGTACTCCAGGATGCTGCAGCGTCGCTTCCAGCTCTGCTGCATGGAGGTGACCGGAGCTGCAGCAGATACCGCCGCTCCTGTCACCTCCATGCAGCAAATGAAGACAGCTGCGCGATCAGCTAAGCTGTCACTGAGGTTACCTGGATCCAGCGGTGGCCGCGGGTAACCTCAGTGACAGCTCAGCTGATCGCACTACTCACCTCATTTGCTGCGTGGAGGTGACAGGAGCGGCGGTGTATTCTGCAGCTCCGGTCACCTCCATGCAGCACACCTGGAAGCGACGCTGGACCATCCTGGATTACGCCAGACATGGGGGGCTTTTTGGGGCTTATTAAATTGTTGAACCAGGGAATTTGTTAGTGTTTTTTATTTCTAATAAATGATTTTTTCAGGTGTGTGTGTGTGTGTTTATTTACTGTAACTTACAGATTAATCATGGAAGGTATCTCGGGGAGACGCCTGACATGATTAATCTAGGACTTATTGGCAGCTATGGGCTGCCAATAACTCCTTATTACCCCGATTTGCCAACGCACCAGGGCAAATCGGGAAGAGCCGGGTACAGTGCCAGAACTGTCGCATCTAATGTATGCGGCAATTCTGGGCGGCTGCTGACTGATATTGTCAGGCTGGGGGGCTCCCCATAACGTGGGGCTCCCCATCCTGAGAATACCAGCCTGCAGCCGTATGGCTTTATCTAGCTGGTATTAAAATTGGGGGGGACCGCACGCTGTTTTTTTAAATTATTTATTTATTTATTTCTCTGCTCCATAGTGACACGCCCACCGGCGGCTTTGATTGGTTGCAGTTAGACAGCTGTCACTCAGCGTGTGGGCGTGTCTCACTGCAACCAATCATATTTGCCGGTGGGCGGGGAAAGCAGGAAATACGAGATTGTTTAATGAGCGGCCAGCTTTTTCAAAAGAGGAAAAGCCGCCGGAGTTTAGAGAACAGCAGTGCAGCGCTGCGCCGGAGATCGGGGAACGGTGAGTATGAGAGAGGGGGGGAACTGACCGACAGACAGCGAGAGGGACAGATAAGACAGAGAGACCGACCGACAGACATAGAGAGAGACCGACCGACCGACGGACTGAGGGAGAGAACGAAACAGAAAAAGAAAAAAGACCGACATCACATGAAAAAAGCAAAAAACGTACAGGGAGCAAACAGAGATGCGTCCGTGTCACTCGGACGTGCGCACAGACCCATTGACTTTCATTGGGTCCGTGCTGCGTGTTGCGTGCTGAAAACGGACATGCATCCGTGCAAAACAGAGACACAAACGTAGCACGCACATGGACCCACGGACCTTAATGAAAAACGCACATGTGTCCTCAAACATTAAATAACATTGGTGCACGTTTGGCCGTGTCTCCGGTATATACGGAAATGGACCAAACACGCACGTGTATCACGGACGTGTGAAGGGGGCCATATGCACTATCTACCCAAGCTCGACAGATAGAACATCTGACAGATTTGCTTGATGACCTGGAAAACAGGGGGAGGCAGAATAACATTAGAATACGGGGTATCCCAGAAACCCTCACCCCCTAAGATCTAGATGAGTCACTGCGACATCTCTTTAATTCAATATTGGGCCTTCCACGGGACTCACGTTTAGAATTAGACAGGGCACACATATCTCTGGGCCCTAAACCAGATGAAGGATCTAGTCCACGGGACATTATCTGTAAAGTCCATAAATACAAGATAAAGGAAGAAATCTTGAGAAAGGCACGACAGAAGGACCCCATCTTATTCAAGAACACGTCGATCCAATTGCTGCAGGACTTGTCTCGGCACATATTACAAAAGCGCAGGGTTCTAAGGCCCCTATTGGATGCCCTGAGACAGAGGAACATCCTTTACTCATAAGGATTCCCATTTAAATTGCAAGTCCGACAAGGTGGTTCTTCACATATGCTGCAGTCTCCGAAAGACATACCGGCTTTCTGCATGGCCCTTGGGATTCCCATGGTGAACATCACTGCTTCCGATTGGCCACACGTTCATGGGGTACCGGAGGTGGTAGCGGTGACTTCTTGGTCGCAGCGGGTCCGTAAGAGGGATCGGGGCCCGCGGAGACGGAGTGGAGCAAAGTCTAGAGCACCACCAACAAGTTGAGACTGAGAGTCCCTGGACTATCTTAAATAGGATACATTGATATGTGAAGAGAGGTGATGGTTATGCCATACAGGGCTCACTGGTTTATGCAGGCGTTGTCACGCACCAATATTTCTAATGTCAGCATTGATAACTCTGGTTTCATATCTTCATAGAGTTTATTGTGTTTAAGATTGTTGGGTTGGGTGCAATAAAGTCTACATATTCAGTTAAGTTGGGCCTGGGGCCGGTCCGGCGGGGGAACATGCCTCCATTGAAAGTTCACGTTAACTTGGGGCTCTACACGCTGCAGGCAGGTATAGTATATACTGGCCCCCAATTGTTAACTGTTAATTGTTACCACTCGAGTATTTCGTATAGATAGGTTATTTGTATAGCTAATTCTTTGTCTAGTACTGTGATTTTTCGACTCTTCTAACTCATTCTTTTCTCCCTTCTATTCCTGAAGTAACCCTTTCTTAACCTTCCCCGTTTCCCACCCCTTTTTTTTTTTTTTCTCTCTTCTTTTTTCCTCTCTCTATCTCCTCCTCTTCTTTCTGTTTTTTTCTGCTCTCTATACTAAAGTTTCGCTCTCACGTCATCTAGCTGTCTTAAAACTCACTCTCTTCACCCTGACTCTGTGTGAAATCCCCAACTTCCCTAGTGGGTTTTTTTAGTTTTTTTTTTCCCTGATAGAGGGTGTTGTACTGAACTAAGATGCCACAACTTAAATTGAGCTCACTGAATGTCCGAGGTTTTAACACCCCTCAGAAGAGGTTGTGTGCCGCCCTGGCAATACCAGGGTGTCACAAAGGTCTGCATCCATGTTTTTGGTGCAGATCTCACACTCCCTTGGGAAGTTTACCACACACAGAAACACACACTAGCCAATCAGGCCCCACTCACCCTCTCCCCAGGAAAAGGGAGGGGCGGGAGGAGCTTAGAAAGAGCAGAGCAGGGTTGAGTTTAGAGTCAGTCTGCAGGAGGAGAGAGTTCTGGAAGCAGCTCCTCAGGAGCAGGCCAGCCACTTGTGGGGACCTGGAGTGGACTGGGCGAGGGTAGTGCCCCCCCCCCGGTGCCAGCTGTCAGGACCCAGTCCGTACCAGTGTGCAGAGCAGACACAGACCTCGGGCAGGAAAAGAGCACTTGAATCACACACACGGGGTCACAGCAACCGGCTGTGGGCACCAGTTACCAGCAACTTGGTTCAATTCTGGACTCGTGTCAGTTATTGCTTATACTGTGAGTACTCCTGCACCACCCAGTCCAAGCCGTGGACTGCACCAGTTATTCCCCAAACTACCACTCCCAATTGGGCCCTAGGACTACAACTCCCCTACCCATGGAGGGGATCCCACCTTGCTGCCCCCACACCATCAGTCCCGGGCACGGTCCCCAGAGGCAGCGGCGGTGCCACCACCTTATCACCGCAACCCACGGGTGGCGTCACGGACAATTTTTCTTACTTAATCCCCCTTTTATTGTGGAGTCTGGGATCACAGACCGGGTCGCGCCACCGTGATACTTACTGAAGTGACCCTTGGCCCGGATCTGAGTACCCCTATCCCCCGGGCGACACAGTTGCACATATTGTATGAGATGCATAAACAAAGAACTCAGATTATAATCCTACAAGAAACCCACTTTAAAACCGGACATGTACCCGACATTCGTAATAGATACTAGTAGTAAGGGGGCCATATGTCTCGTCAAATCTGACAGGTGCCCCGCCCCTATCAAACCCTATCAAAGTGTATTAAACACACCCCCTCCCCTCTCCTGACAGGCCCTATATTTTATAGGCTTTTGATTAGGCTTTTGATTAGGGATTTGATAGTGCAACTACACAGGTCCTATATTTTATAGGCTTTTGATTAGGCTTTTGATTAGGGATTTGATAGTGCAATCCTGATAGTGTAAATGCTTAATCTGCTAGTGTAATTTGATTGGGCATATTATGTATATGGCCAAATTTATTTTATAGGCGTTTGATACAGGATTCATTCTGATAGTGTAATATGGTTGGGCATATTATGTATATGGCCAATTATACTATTACGCGTCTTATGCTATATAGCATTTCTTATAGCACCCATTCTGATAGTGTAATTTGGTTGGGCATATTATGTATATGGCCAATTATACTATTACGCATTTCTTATAGCACCCATGTAGAAAGTTTGTGTTTTATACTGTTTGTATAAAAATGAAAGACAGGTTGTGTTTTATACTGTTTGTATAAAATGAAAGACAGACACACTATCAAAATTTAAAAAGTTTATTGCTCAGAATTTAATTACATTCAGTTGCACATCAATTCAGCAGGAATGCAAAACGTCATATACATTACACTTGTAAAACAGTACAATATAAAATTATAATCACTGGCATAATACACTATTTAATAATACACATATGTTACGTCTCTTACATAATTATTTAGAGCATCACAATTCATCAGTCCAGCTGTTACATTGTGAGCCACATTGATTGCAGTATCGGGAAAGTCCTTTTTTTAGGCAGCAAACTTGCTTGTGTCAAACCTAATGGAGAATGTAAAGATTGAATTGGACGGCGTGGTGTCGATAGAGTCTGAGGTTTAGATATGCCACTAGCTTCATTGATGGGCATTTTTAAGCTGTCTAAAAGCGCTCTAGTAGTGGGATTACCCACTATGGTAGACGGTATATTTAACTCGGCCATTGCCTGCATAAACGTATTCCATCCCTGGGGTAAATTTCTGTTAGTCAAGGCATGGCTCTGTGTTGTATTACGTACTAAATCCAACATGTTCGATCCCGGTATTACAGAACCTCTGAAAATAAACTCGTTTTTATCATTCCACGATGTAATATTTTTGTTCTGCAGCAGTCTGTTTAGTAAAAATTCTGCATTCTTTTTATATCGCTGGTTTACATGACTTACAATTTCAATGGCTGTTTTGTTTTCATTAGGGTCTGAATTTGACAATTGCTGATGATCAGACTCGGGAGTGTTAATGATCTTTAAAGTTGATAATTCCATCGCATCGTGTTTAGCATGAACCAAGTATCTCTGTAGTACATCGCTATATTTTTTAATTTTCACATCGTCTGGTATGTCACGACGCTGTAAAATTTCGCTAATTTCATCATCAAGGCGGCGAATAACATTCTGTCGTATGTTGCCGCTAACTGGAGGGTTTAGTTTGATTAGTTCTTGTTTGGGGACTAGATACATTTTCTCTGTATGTTGCATTATTTGCCCGTGAGTAGACTTGTTATTATCGGGATTGCAAAGCCTAAAAGAGGACCTATAAACCCGCCGGTCTGCTTTAGTAGACGTTTCTTTTTCTTTATGGGCTGTGATTTATCACTCAGGGTTCTTATAGCTTTACGCCACTTCTTTAGTATATTTTTTTGCCGCTTTTTCAGAGGAATTCGCCCTTTCAAGATGTTTAATGCAATCTCTGCAATGGCTGTAATTAAATCACGGCTCGCATTGCATAAAATAGTTTTTCTGACAGCAGGAGTTGCCTTCACCAGCGTTTTTAAGAGAGCCCAGTTACGCCGGATTCTCTCAGACATCTTTACAACACTGCGTGCACAGCATAGAATGTCTGATTTAGTGTAAAATTCAGTTTTTAGAAGTAATTTTCTTTTGGATATATACAGCTGGCATAGCTGGTGGAAACAACCCCGTCCTTAAACGAAGATCCTCAGGGGTATTGGCTCTCAAGTCTACCAGCAAATACCCATAAGGCTCCCGTGTGGCATCCTCAAAAGCTTCTAAGAAGAAGCGCGTTTTTCCGGGGTACATTTGGCGTGCTAACGTAACAATTTGTAATTTATCTCGAGGATTATTAAAAAGTACCATGTACTTTGTGTTCAAATTTATCGTGCGACTTTTCTTACCCTGACAAAACATGTTTTGTACCAGGTAGAAAATGCTGAGGTTTCTGTGGTGTACGTACTTGGTAAATGCTTTTTCTATCTCGCAGTTATCACTAGCACTCTCCATTAGGTCATCAACAATAGTCAAATCCAGATTAATTTTTTCTGTGACACCTATGATAGGTTATTGTCAGCACCCCCAACACGTGAAAATGTTGCAGAGCTACACGCTTTCGCAAAACAGTATGGAGATGTACCATCTGATGAATCAAATAAATCGATGTGACTAGACATGGTTGGATATGGATTGCATAATTTGCCTAAAATACCGTTACATAGGTCTAATAGGTCTAGAGTTCTAAAACGAGCTGTAAAGCTATTAATGAGTTCTAGACGTTCACTAGCAGTGAGAAGGCGCAAAGAGGCCCCAATAACTACACAAGAGCCACAGACCCCGATACACCGCTCAAACCAGTCTTTACATTCCCAAGATATTGCTGTAGATGCCTGCAACAATGCATCTCCAACTTCACAAAGCAACTCACATATTGAAACACATGCTGAAAATGTACATGATCATGATTTTGCTGGTGATATTGTTGATGATGCTGAAGGTAATAATGTACAGGACGTTAATGCTAGTGGCGATAATGTACGGGGCACTGATAATCCTGTCTTTTTACACCATTTTTATCACCATGAAAGACAGCTCCTCAATTTCAACGCACGCTTGCATAGCGATCATTTCAGGTTTGTAAATTTAGAGCGTATACAGTCATTTGTAGAGGCCATGGACATTGTCCATGATGCCATTCAATCATTACTGGACAGAGTCATCAGAGACATTGAGCCTGGTGACTTTATTCAGTTAAGACTTGAAGGCGGTGATACCTTAGACTCTATTTTCACTACAAAACAAACACGGGAGGATTTTAGTTCTGAATCATTTTTAAATTCTGTTGCTCGTGCACTGCAAAGTAATGCAGAATGCATAGCATCCAATTCCCTGAAATTAGTCGTGACAATTATTAAAAACAGACGCGGGGGTGTGAAAAGACGCTTGAAATCTATAGCGAGCAGCCAGATCATTAAACAAAAGAGACGCTGGCTGTACGATTTTAACAATTACAGCACAAATCTGTGTTTTGCTGTTAGCGTGTGTGCAGTGATGGCTGACACAGATGTCAGTGACGCCATTTTATTGAGCCGCGCTAAAAGCATACACACAGCCCTGGGTATCCCTGAGAGTCAGCTAGTAAGCTTTAGCGATATTGCAGATTTTGAGAATCATCTGGACGTCACAATTAAAGTGTTGTACTACAATAAGGGTGATTGGCGGTACTTTCAAACAGCTAATACAGCTAGGGTCAAAACCGTATTCATATTGCATCATGATAATCACTACTATGGAATCAAAAATATGAAGGGTTTTATCGGTGAGGCTTACTTTTGTGAAAGATGCAATTCGGTGTTTCATCACAAATATAATCATTCTTGTCAGTATTTTTGTAAAGCCTGTCAAAAAGAGGCCTGTGTGGAAAGCCCTGTTGCGGAACAACCTCGGTGTCCTATCTGTCGTGTCTATTGTCGCTCGAGCAGGTGCTTAGATAACCACATGCAATTAGCTGTAGATAACCCAACATTCTGCAGGATGAAAACATTTTGTGATGAATGTCACCATTTTGTGTACAGAAATAGCGAGACTGAGCATAAATGTAGCGGTCTGCGTTGCTCTGTTTGTCGCATGCGCCTAAATAAGTTTGATGATCATCTTTGTTACATGCAGCAGTATGTACCAAAGGGCGAGACAGATCGATATATGTTTTATGACTTTGAATGCATGCAGGAGACAGGCACGCACATCCCAAATTACATTTATGCCACAACGCTGTATGGACACCCTTCCTGGGAGTTTGAAGGTAAAACATGCACTCATGACTTTGTTCAGTTTTTAACCAGCGGTAAATTTTCAGGCTATACGTGTATAGCCCACAATGCCGGCAGATATGACGGTTACTTTATTGTTAAGGAGTTGATTGCTGAAAAACTACAAGTGAAGCTGATAGCCCAAGGTGGTCGTCTCTTGTGTGTGACGTTACCTGATTTGGGAATAAGATTCATAGACTCGCTCAATTTCATCCCCATGAAGCTTAGTAAGCTACCACAAGCTATGGGTTTTTCGGGTTCAAAAGGTCATTTCCCACACTTTTTTAATACTGAGGAAAATCAAAACTATGTGGGTCCCCTACCACCTGTAAAATATTACGGGGTGGAGTATATGACACCTAGTGAGAAAGGTGAGTTTATGGGGTGGTATGATACCCAGACAGACACCATTTTTGACTTTAAGTCTGAGCTAAAATCTTATTGCAAACAAGATGTTGAGATTCTGAGACGCTCGTGTGAACTCTATAGAGAGCGGGTTATGGACATGACGAGGAAAAATGTTAGCATATACTGTAAACGAGAAAAGAAAAAAATTGTAGTGCCCAGATGTGTTGATCCGTTTCAGCTCATCACCTTGGCATCTGTATGCATGGCCATGTACAGGTTTAAATTTCTTCCAAAACAGACCATCGCCATTTTACCTGGTGATAATTATCACAAAACAAAAAAGCGTTTTTCGTCCCCCGCTATACAGTGGCTCATGTATGTAGCACACACAGAGAACATCGCCATTCAGCATGCTTTGAGAGGTGGTGAAAAACAAGTCGGGAAATATTTTTTAGACGGTTATGCCTGTGTTAACAACCAACACATAGCCTTTGAATTTCAGGGTTGTTTTTACCATGGCTGCCCTGTATGTTATAATGAAAATGACACAAATAAGGTCACAAACACATCCTATGGCCAGTTATATTATGCCTTTCTAGCTAAAAAGCGTTACTTGCAGTACTGGGGCTACACAGTGAGATTGATTTGGGAGCATGAGTGGAATGAAATGATTGAAAAAGATTCCAACCTTCAATCATTTCTTCTTGAAATGGATTTCCCCAAACCTTTAGAGCCCCGTGATGCACTTTATGGGGGTCGTACTAACGCCATTAAACTCTATCACAGTCTGGAAGATGGGGAAACATTACATTACTATGATTTCACAAGCCTGTACCCCTTTGTAAACAAAACTAAAACCTACCCTGTAGGCCATCCGCACATTATCTATGAGAATTTTGGTTTCATTAAAAAATACTTTGGTATTGCCAAAGTCAAGGTCTACCCCCCAAGAGATTTATTTTTTCCTGTTCTGCCAGTAAAACTCAACAAAAAATTAATGTTCCCTCTTTGCTACACATGCGCTGAAAATTCACAGACAGAGGTTTGCGGTCATACTGACGAAGAAAGGTCTCTGACAGGTACATGGTGCACTATAGAGATCGAGCTGGCTGTAGAAAAAGGCTACAGGATAGCGCACATCTATGAAATCTGGCATTTTCCTGAAACCAGTGATGATCTGTTTGCCCCGTACATTAAATTACATCTTAGGGATAAGCAGGAAGCTTCCGGCTATCCCAGCTGGTGCACTGATGACGCCAAGAAACAGCAATACATTGACTGTTTTCTAGAGAGAGAAGGTGTGCAGTTGCACCATGAAGATATAGGCGTGAATCCGGCTAAGAGGCAAATATCTAAGCTGTTTTTAAATTCTTTATGGGGTAAGTTTGCACAGCGATCTAATTTACCTTGTACCAGCATTGTTAGTGACCCCGATGAGCTTTTTCAGCATGTGTTTCTACCGTACTATGACGTTTCAATGCTTCATTTTATTGATGATGAAACAGCGACCATTAATTGGAAATATGCAAAAGGACACCACACCGTCAACAAAAACACAAACATTTTTATTGCCTGTTTTACAACGGCGTATGCCAGACTAGAGCTTTATTCTCTGCTGGACCGGTTGCAGGAAAGGTGTCTTTATCACGACACAGATTCAGTTATTTTTGTGCAGAGAGATGGTGAGTGGAACCCGACTTTAGGTGATTACCTGGGGGAATTGACCAGTGAGATACCCGAGGACACTTACATCACCGAATTTGTATCTGCGGGCCCAAAAACCTACGGATACAAACTCAATAATGGCAAAACTGTTTTAAAAGTGAAGGGTATAACACTCAATGTTGCTAACACACAATCTATTAATTTCAACAGTCTAAAAGATTTAGTACTGGACTATCCGCGTAATTGTGACGCAGAAACCCAGAGACGTATTATCATTGAACAATCGGGTATTGTGAGAAATAAAAAGTACTGGGATATCGAAACAAGGCCATTACGCAAAACACAAAAGTGTGTTTACACAAAGCGCCGGCTGTTAGACGATTTTACCACCCTTCCATTCGGCTATTAGTTGCGGATCATGATGGACCCGAGACTGCAGCACCCATTCTCCTGTATTCTAGCAGGGCCATCTAATTCTGGAAAAAGTTATTTCGTAAAACAGTTATTACATAATATTGAAACCCATTTTTCGCACAAACCCGATAATATTGTTTGGTTTTATTCATGCTGGCAAAAACTGTATGATGAAGTTTCTCTCTCTTTTCCCAACATCAGATTTGTGGAGGGTCTGCCGCATACATTCGTAGATGATGACTTATTCCCGCCTGACAAGGTAAATTTGACTATTGTTGATGACCTAATGGAGAGTGCTAGTGATAACTGCGAGATAGAAAAAGCATTTACCAAGTACGTACACCACAGAAACCTCAGCATTTTCTACCTGGTACAAAACATGTTTTGTCAGGGTAAGAAAAGTCGCACGATAAATTTGAACACAAAGTACATGGTACTTTTTAATAATCCTCGAGATAAATTACAAATTGTTACGTTAGCACGCCAAATGTACCCCGGAAAAACGCGCTTCTTCTTAGAAGCTTTTGAGGATGCCACACGGGAGCCTTATGGGTATTTGCTGGTAGACTTGAGAGCCAATACCCCTGAGGATCTTCGTTTAAGGACGGGGTTGTTTCCACCAGCTATGCCAGCTGTATATATCCAAAAGAAAATTACTTCTAAAAACTGAATTTTACACTAAATCAGACATTCTATGCTGTGCACGCAGTGTTGTAAAGATGTCTGAGAGAATCCGGCGTAACTGGGCTCTCTTAAAAACGCTGGTGAAGGCAACTCCTGCTGTCAGAAAAACTATTTTATGCAATGCGAGCCGTGATTTAATTACAGCCATTGCAGAGATTGCATTAAACATCTTGAAAGGGCGAATTCCTCTGAAAAAGCGGCAAAAAAATATACTAAAGAAGTGGCGTAAAGCTATAAGAACCCTGAGTGATAAATCACAGCCCATAAAGAAAAAGAAACGTCTACTAAAGCAGACCGGCGGGTTTATAGGTCCTCTTTTAGGCTTTGCAATCCCGATAATAACAAGTCTACTCACGGGCAAATAATGCAACATACAGAGAAAATGTATCTAGTCCCCAAACAAGAACTAATCAAACTAAACCCTCCAGTTAGCGGCAACATACGACAGAATGTTATTCGCCGCCTTGATGATGAAATTAGCGAAATTTTACAGCGTCGTGACATACCAGACGATGTGAAAATTAAAAAATATAGCGATGTACTACAGAGATACTTGGTTCATGCTAAACACGATGCGATGGAATTATCAACTTTAAAGATCATTAACACTCCCGAGTCTGATCATCAGCAATTGTCAAATTCAGACCCTAATGAAAACAAAACAGCCATTGAAATTGTAAGTCATGTAAACCAGCGATATAAAAAGAATGCAGAATTTTTACTAAACAGACTGCTGCAGAACAAAAATATTACATCGTGGAATGATAAAAACGAGTTTATTTTCAGAGGTTCTGTAATACCGGGATCGAACATGTTGGATTTAGTACGTAATACAACACAGAGCCATGCCTTGACTAACAGAAATTTACCCCAGGGATGGAATACGTTTATGCAGGCAATGGCCGAGTTAAATATACCGTCTACCATAGTGGGTAATCCCACTACTAGAGCGCTTTTAGACAGCTTAAAAATGCCCATCAATGAAGCTAGTGGCATATCTAAACCTCAGACTCTATCGACACCACGCCGTCCAATTCAATCTTTACATTCTCCATTAGGTTTGACACAAGCAAGTTTGCTGCCTAAAAAAAGGACTTTCCCGATACTGCAATCAATGTGGCTCACAATGTAACAGCTGGACTGATGAATTGTGATGCTCTAAATAATTATGTAAGAGACGTAACATATGTGTATTATTAAATAGTGTATTATGCCAGTGATTATAATTTTATATTGTACTGTTTTACAAGTGTAATGTATATGACGTTTTGCATTCCTGCTGAATTGATGTGCAACTGAATGTAATTAAATTCTGAGCAATAAACTTTTTAAATTTTGATAGTGTGTCTGTCTTTCATTTTATACAAACAGTATAAAACACAACCTGTCTTTCATTTTTATACAAACAGTATAAAACACAAACTTTCTACATGGGTGCTATAAGAAATGCGTAATAGTATAATTGGCCATATACATAATATGCCCAACCAAATTACACTATCAGAATGGGTGCTATAAGAAATGCTATATAGCATAAGACGCGTAATAGTATAATTGGCCATATACATAATATGCCCAACCATATTACACTATCAGAATGAATCCTGTATCAAACGCCTATAAAATAAATTTGGCCATATACATAATATGCCCAATCAAATTACACTAGCAGATTAAGCATTTACACTATCAGGATTGCACTATCAAATCCCTAATCAAAAGCCTAATCAAAAGCCTATAAAATATAGGGCCTGTGTAGTTGCACTATCAAATCCCTAATCAAAAGCCTAATCAAAAGCCTATAAAATATAGGGCCTGTCAGGAGAGGGGAGGGGGTGTGTTTAATACACTTTGATAGGGTTTGATAGGGGCGGGGCACCTGTCAGATTTGACGAGACATATGGCCCCCTTACTATACTTTACACAAGCCAGCGAGAAAAAAATTCTTAACAAATAAGGTTCTCGTGGGCGATGTTGATATACAGTGGCAAGCTGATCTCGTCAGTATGATTGATTATTCCCGTGAAAATGATGGTATAAGATATATTCTTACAGTTATAGATATCTTATCAAAATTTGCGTGGTGCGTGGCCTTACCAAACAAGAACGGTACAACTGTTGCCAGATCGCTCGAATTAATATTTGAAAATGATCAACGCATACCAAAGAAATTACAGACGGATCGTGGCAAAGAATTTATGAATAATGCCGTGAAACGTGTATGTAAAATATATAACATTCATCAATTTTTTACAAACAATAGCGTAAAAGCAGCCTTGGTGGAGCGATTTAATCGTACATTGAAAACTCGTATGTGGAGGTATCTCACGTTCCATAACACCTTTAGGTATATTGACATTTTACCTGATCTGGTGTATAGCTATAATCATAGCTATCATACTACAATTCGATGTAGGCCTGTTGATGTGACAAAGCGTAACTCGCTACAAATCTGGAAAAATATTTACGCTTCTAGTGTCCGTGCCAAGCCTATTAAACCTTCTTTAAAAATTGGTGATCATGTGAGAGTGTCACGATATAAAGGTATCTTCGCTAAGGGATATGAACAAACGTACACGGATGAAATATTTGTTATTACGGCCATCAACACCAAATTTCAAAAACCCCTCTATAAAATTGCTGATTTAAACGGTGAAGAAATCAGTGGCTCATTTTATAAAGAAGAAATACAAAAAATAGCTTTGGATGAGCAACGCATCTACAGAATTGAAAAGGTTTTAAGAAAAAAGCGTATTCGCGGGTCAACGCATTGTCTAGTGAAATGGCTTGGTTACCCGACAACATTTAACAGTTGGATTACAGAAGACCAGCTGACGGACATATAAACCATGGAGGAGGGCTCATTTTATATAACACTACCGTGTAATGCTTCTTCTAAGATGTACCCCGAAAACACGATATCAACTTATACCACTAAATTGGCAAAACCTGTACAGCTTTCTGGGCCCTTTGAAGTTGCGCTCACCGAGATTCAATATCCGCATACATGGTACACGTTTGAGCAGAATGACGGAAATTTCTTTATAGCACGCCGCGGTGATATATTTAAAGAATTTTATTTGAAATCAGGGTTTTATTCAAACATTACTGATCTCATAAGAGCCATTAATGAGCGTATTGATGTTTTGAAGGTGGCACCCGATGGTTTTAAACTTCGATACGATGAGGTAAAGAGAAGTGTTACCATGTCAGATCCAGCGACGATACAATTTGCTCCAGGCCCAAAACTGTCACGTATTTTAGGCCTAAAACCCTTTATTGAGGCCTCTGTAGATAACCCACAGCTGGAGCGGAAGAAGTCGTATGCAGATATAAAAGACGGATTTTATACATTATATGTGTACACAGATATAATTCAACATCAGCTTGTAGGTGACAGCTACGTGCAACTTCTGAGAACTGTTCAGGTAGCTGGTAAGACCAGCGAAATTGTCACCATTCAGTACGCAAGACCCGATTATGTGCCCCTTTGTAAACAACATTTCGATTCTGTGACAATCTCTATATTATCAGATCAGGGAACCCCTGTTAAATTCAAGTACGGAAAAAGTATTGTTCGATTGCATCTTAGACCGCGGAGGTGTTGACACAGAAAAATGGTGTCTCAGAGGGTATATGGTGACCCCGCCATCTATGCCAGATATTACATAGCGCAATCGGGTCATGGATTAGAGGGTTTTCGCGGTGATGAGTACATGTATGGTGCCGGTCTTGCCGGAATTTTTAGAGGGCTTTTTAGAAGAGCCGTGCCATTATTCAGGAGAGGACTGGAAATAGTAAAGCCTCATGTGAAGACTGCTGTCAAAAACATTGCAAAAGATGCGGTCACAACCCTCTCATCAGCCGTAATGAATCGTATAAACACACCCCCGCAGGAGGGCTCCGGCATAGTTTATATTGCTAAAAAACCACAAAAAAGAAAAAGATGTGTGCGCTATTCACAGCCCCCAATGCTCATGAATAAAAAACCCACCAAGAGACAAAATCGTCAGAAAAGAGTGAGACGCTCTGTGGACGACATCTTCTAATCAACTATAATGGCTTTCGTACATGATGCTTCTGTAGAGTGCGCAAAATCTGAACTGGATATTTTTGTCATTCCCCCTACGCAAACAAGTATTGAGAAATCGCTTTTTGTAGAAGTACAACCTATTGCGGCTCTGTCGGAAAATGCCCCCCTGGAATTTTTCATATCGGGTAGCGGTGAATATTATTATGATCTGAACAATACCCTACTGTACATAAATTGCCGTATCGTGAAACAAGATAATACGGCTATCGGCGATGGTGCGCGTGTTGCGTTTATAAATTACCCCCTGACAACATTGTTTAATCAGGTCGATATCACTCTTGGAGATCGCCTCATCTCGCAGTCGGATAACCTCTACAGCTATAGAGCGTACATTGAAACTCTTTTAAATTACAGCACGCAAACACTATCGACACAGTTTACCGCTGGATTGTTCTATAAAGACACTGCAGGTCATCATAATGATCGGGCCTTGGATGGTCTAAATGCTGGATTTGTCAAAAGAGCGCGTATAACCAGGAACTCTAAGACTGTAGATCTATTAGGGCCAATTTTTGGAGATGTATTTAATCAACCAAAGCTCGTACTGAATGGGCTTGACCTCAAGATCAAGTTGTCGAGGAATAAGGACACTTTTTGTTTGATGTCTGGTGATGCAGAACCATATAAAGTGCAGATCTTACAAGCGTCACTCTATGTGAAGAGGGTGCAAGTCTCTCCAGCTGTACGTATAGGCCACAGTCAGGCCCTACTAGCCACCACGGCCAAATACGCTATTGATAGGGCCTGCATGAAAGTATACAGTATTCCAGCCGGCACGCGAATTACAAACCACGAGAACCTCTTCTTGGGACAAATTCCAAAAACTGTTATATTGGGCTTTGTAGATAATGAAGCCTTTAGCGGATCGTACAATAAAAACCCGTTGTGCTTTCACCATTACGAAATAAGTCTTGCATCGCTTTATCTGGACGGCCAACCATTTCCCGCCCGCCCTTTCCAACCTAATTTCAGTGATGACTTAGCCGTCCGTGAATTTATGTCTTTGGCTCATGTTTCTGGCCGTTTAAAATCTGATCATGCTCTGGCGATAGATCGTGAAGAATTTATGGCCGGGTTCACATTGTTTGCATTTGATTTATCACCAGATCAAGAACCTGGTGGTCATTTCTCGCTCGTTAAATCGGGTAACCTACGTGCTGAAGTGCGGTTTGCGCTAGCTACCCCGCATACTGTAAATATGATAGTATATGCCATCAACACAACTATACTTGAAATCAACCATAGAAGAGAAGTACTATTTGATTACATCTAATTATGGATAACTTCCAGCTCACAAACCTGTTGAAGTCTGATTATTATACAGAACGCATATTTGCTGGTGTGTTTCCGTGTGATTTGCTACCGGCATATAGAGTGACCCAGAGACCCGCTGCCTACATCGTGAATACAGACAGTTCCGGACAAAGTGGGCGACATTGGATATTGATTGTACTTTGCGATGATAAGAAGGCAATATTCTTTGACAGTTATGGATGTTCACCAACAAGTGTTTTATTTCCTGATGAGTTTGTAACCTTCTTAAATAGAAACAGTGAACTATATTGTTTTCAATCCATTCAGATTCAGGACACATTTAGCAAAGTATGCGGACATTACTGTGTTTACGTTTTGTACCATATAGCACGGGGAGTGTCATTCAATAAAATATTACAATGCTTTAGTAGTGATTTAAAAGAAAATGACAATATGGTGTCTGATTTTGTCGCGTCTCTTTCACCAGAGCATTCGATCAATTCAGGTTGTCTTTATAAGCAGCTTTGTATGCCCCTATGCCAAGTAGTCAGAAGTGATCATTGATCATGTCTTAATAAACCCATTTAATCAAACAGATGTATCTCATCTGGCTAGGACCAGCTTTGAATGCTAGAGTCTCATTGTATTAGTAAGGGTGTGTGAAGTGTTTGATCTATGCATTGGAGGGTAGTTGTAAATGATGATTTTGATCAGATAGGAGGGCCTCTTTGATGAGGGGCTAGAGTCTCATTGTATTAGTAAAGGTGTGTGAAGTATTTGATCTATGCATTGAAGGGTAGTTGTAATACTGGTTTTGATCAGATAGGAGGTCCTCTTTGATGAGGGGCTAGAGTCTCATTGTATTAGTAAGGGTGTGTGAAGTATTTGATCTATGCATTGAAGGGTGGTTGTAATACTGGTTTTGATCAGATATGAGACCCTCTTTGTATCTATATATACAGTTTCACACACGCATTGTAATGGTAAGAAACTTGTCCTCTTGGTAAGGCTGTAATGTGCAACTGAATGTAATTAAATTCTGAGCAATAAACTTTTTAAATTTTGATAGTGTGTCTGTCTTTCATTTTATACAAACAGTATAAAACACAAACTTTTTCATTTTTATACAAACAGTATAAAACACAAACTTTCTACATGGGTGCTATAAGAAGTGCTTTACAGCATAAGACGCGTAATAGTATAATTGGCCATATACATACAACCTGTCTTTCATTTTTATACAAACAGTATAAAACACAAACTTTCTACATGGGTGCTATAAGAAATGCGTAATAGTATAATTGGCCATATACATAATATGCCCAACCAAATTACACTATCAGAATGGGTGCTATAAGAAATGCTATATAGCATAAGACGCGTAATAGTATAATTGGCCATATACATAATATGCCCAACCATATTACACTATCAGAATGAATCCTGTATCAAACGCCTATAAAATAAATTTGGCCATATACATAATATGCCCAATCAAATTACACTAGCAGATTAAGCATTTACACTATCAGGATTGCACTATCAAATCCCTAATCAAAAGCCTAATCAAAAGCCTATAAAATATAGGGCCTGTGTAGTTGCACTATCAAATCCCTAATCAAAAGCCTAATCAAAAGCCTATAAAATATAGGGCCTGTCAGGAGAGGGGAGGGGGTGTGTTTAATACACTTTGATAGGGTTTGATAGGGGCGGGGCACCTGTCAGATTTGACGAGACATATGGCCCCCTTACTACTGATACTATACACACTGGTTCCACAGCACGAATAGTGAATCGAGATCTAAGGGAGTCTCAATAGTTCTACACAAAAACCTGATACATTCAGTGATAGATTCCAAAGTAGTCGAGGCAGGTAGATGCTCAACAGTGTATACGATCACAGGCTGGTACGGCCCTAATTGTAATCAGACTAACACTTGTCGCTCTTTCCTAAAGGTTCTGTCAGATTTTGCAGAGGGGGAGGTGTTGGTGGGCGGAAACGTCAATCTTACATTAAATCCGGTGGTGGACGTGTCGACTGGGAGGAGTGCCATACCTCTGAGACGCCTGACGGCCCTGAAGTGTGAGTTGCATAACCTTCATCTGGTGGACGTATGGAGAATTATGCATCCCCTGGATAGGGACTATACATTTTTCTCCATCCCATATCAGACATATAGTCGAATTGACTTTTTCTTGGTCAGCCAGCGGGTCCTTTCGTGGCACCTACTATTGGGAATGTGGTCTGGTCTGATCATGCCCCGGTCTTTCTGGATGTCTCTCCCCCAGACTACCCAAACCGAACATGGACGTAGAGATTCAACGACTCCCTGTTGAGAGATGAGGGGTGCATCTCAGAGGTAAAAGAGTCTATGGAATATTTTGTGTCCTCACATGCAGTTGATTCTACGCCCTTGCCTCTTCAATGGGAGGCTTTTAAATGCGTTATACAAGGAGTTCTAATTAAGCATGGGGCACGGATTAAAAAGGAAAAAACAGCATATATTGCTCTGCTCCTTAAGGAAATTTCCACGTTGGAAACCTCTCATAAATCCAACCCCTCCCCAGAAACGTTGGCTAAGCTCTTTACAACCAGGGAAGCTCTGCGGAGTTTGCTGGACAGCAGACTACTTAAGTTCAAAACCCAATTTAAAAGGGTGTTATATAGACACTCTGACAAAAGTGGCCGTCCGCTCTCACGCCTTCTTCACCCTCGGGATCAGGCTTTATATATCCCTAAATTGAAGTCCCAGAAGAATACCGATACATACGACCCCACTAAAATTCTAGGTATTTTCAAGGAGTACTACGCAGATCTATATAATATACAGGGGAAAAACTCCGATATGGCTCCACAGGACCTCCAAAAACGCATAGATGACTATGTCGCTGAAACCCCTCTTCCAGTGTTAGACATGGGGACCATTACACGGTTAGATGACAGGTTTTGGGAAGATGAAATAGCAGCAGCAATAGGGGACTTCCCAAACGGGAAAAGTCTGGGTCCAGACGGATTTTTGCCTGCTTTCTATAAATTATTCAAAAGCCAAATTACCCCTTTTATAATGAAAGTCTATAATTTGGTATCGGGCACATCCTCTTTTGCTCCCCTGGAAGCCCACATTGCAGTACTGCCAAAACCCGTGGAAAGATCAGTCGGTGGTTTCTAACTACTGTCCAATCTCACTAATAAACATAGACGTAAAAATCTTTACTAAACTTCTGGCGAATAGACTAGCCCCCCTTTTACCGTCTTTAATCCACACGGACCAGGTTGGGCTTGTACAGGGAAGGGACGCCCGAGACAATGTAAACAAGACAATACATTTAATTGCAAGAGCCACGTCTCAATCGCTACCCTTGGGGCTCTTGTCAATAGACGCAGAAAAGGCGTTTGACCGTGTGCATTGGGGGTTTATGAGATCAGCACTAATGTGACGCCCTGGACTGGCCAGGTAGTCACAGACATAACAACACACACACCCACTCCCCTAGACAGTTACAACAGTCAAACAAAAACCCTTGTTGCCTCCCTCCAGGGTCTGATGTCCACACCAGGTGGGGCGGAGCCAGGCGGTTGGCCCCACCCACCGAGGAGTTCACAGGTCTGGAGGCGGGAAAACAGACAGATTAGTTTTGGAGTTGAAAGTGAGAGGTCAGAAACTGTCGGTGTCTGGGTAGGGGCCCAGACACAAACAGCAAGGTTGGAAGACGGTGGTGGCCGTCTGCAGGAGTTAGTGGATCTCTGTGGAACCGTAGGACCGGGGTCAGGCGTTGGCTCGCTGGTACCAAACCGGGGAGCGGAGTGAAGCTAAGCACACAGGCAGGGCCATTGGACCCCGACCAGACTTGGAGCCACCGATAATAGTCAGATCCGAGTGTGACAGGAACCCCAGGGGTTTCCCAACAACCAAGACCCGACAGAAGGCAACAGTCCACGCCGAGAGGATATACAGCCACCGCCACAGGCTAGAGATCCAAGGGCCAGCGCCTGCGGGCAAAACGGGCTCCTACGGCACCTATACGCCGGGGAGCGGACTACCGGTGGGCAACCACAGGAGTCAGAATATTCTAACAGGTGCAGGGAAAGACAGCCACCATCACACCGTCCGGGGAGAGCACAACAACACTGCAGCCGGCTGCGGGACCCGTCCATCCGGCCGTTTGGTTTACCAGAGACTCTGTCATTGATTGTCTGAGTGAGTACACCAGTGCCGTCCGGCACCGTGCCGCACTTTCCCTGCAACCCTGCACCCCAGCCATCCAGCCTCCCTGTTACACCACCGTGCCCCGGGATCACCAACCCCTACCCACGGAGGGGACAACATCCTAGCTGCTCCCTACCATCTCTCCCGGGATCCCCGTCACCAGCAGCGGTTGTGCCATCATCACCACGTCCCGTGGGTGGCGTCATGAACTCTCCCCACACAAACCATCCCTTTTCACTCACGGGTGAGGAGCGCTGCTCGAGTCCCCGGGTCCGGCCCACTGCTCGAGCCACCGAGCAGCAGCAGCAGAAGCCCCGGACCCGAGCGTGGCGAGCGCGTCCCCTCCGCCCGCAACACTAAGTCAGATAGGGTTGGGCTCGAATTTTCTTGGCAAGGTCATGGCACTGTACTCCAGACCGTGTCAGGGCTAACGGTGCCCTGTCTGACCCAGTAGTGATCAAAAATGGCACCCGACACGGTTGCCACCTATCTCCCCTTCTTTATGTCATAGTAATGGAGCACCTTGCGGTGGCAATTAGGGGGAACCCCAATGTACATGGTCTGAGCCTTGGGCACAAGGAATACAAAACAGCTATGTACGCGGATGACCTTCTGCTGTACACCCCCCAACCTCTGGTCTCATTCCCCTTATTAATAAAAGAACGGTTTAGTAACTTGAGTATTTCAAAATAAACTGCTCCAAAATGGAGGTATTAAATATATCCCTGAACCCGGCTGAGGTTACAATCCTAAAAAGTAAATTCCCCTTTCGATGGCAAAACACATCAGTCAAGTATCTCGGAGTTTCGGTCCCTTCCAAGTTAAGCCTGCTGTACTCTTTGAATTACCAGAACCTCTTAAATAAAACTCTCAAATACCTGGAGATCTATAATAGGAAACCTCTCTTGTGGTTTGGTCGGATAAATTCTTTTAAAATGGACATCCTCCCGAGGTTCCTTGATATTTTTCAGACAGTCCCCATAAATCCTCCTTCGGCCTTTTTTAAGACCCTGAGGTCCGCACTGATCCGTTTTGTTTGGAAAGGAGGTAAGCCTCGGATTAGCTACAAGACACTGGTCCGATCTAAGCAGAGGGGAGGAGCTGGGTTGCCGGACTTACAGGCCTATCATAGAGCTTCCCTGGTTGCCCGCTTGCTTAATTGGCGATATCACAAAGAGACCAAACAGTGGGTGGAGTTGGAACAAACTTTTTCCCAGGTCCCTCTTAGAGGACTCCCATGGATTCAGAAAGAGGACATAAAGAAGGAGGCGGTAAATAAACAGATAGACCCTTATGGGATTCTGTTCAGGGCGACTTTGGAAGCTTGGGAGGACATAAAATGCAAGGGCAGCCTTTCGGATAGTCCCACCCCATTGGCTCCCCTGTTCGATAATCCAGGCTTCCCTCCGGGATGCAACACAGACAGGTTTCTCGAATGGGAGAGGGGGTTGGACATCAGATTGGGGCAGATCTTACAGGGTAAACACCTGCCTCCTTTCACAGAAATACAGGTCACATTCCCAGACCTTCACTTGAACTGGTTTGAATATGTGTAGCTGCACTCTTTTGTGCTGTCATGGCTCGGGGGGGACTTCCCCCAGATCTTGCTACGTCCACGCCGTTTGAACGTTTATTTTTTCAGTTTTCGCCGCCCAGACACTCAATCTCACTCATATATTGTTTGATTAATGAGGCCCGCGGTTCGGAGGACCCTGGGTATATCTGAATGTGGGAAACCGAACTTGGTCTCAGTTTTTCGGAAGAGGAAATGCGGAAGGCCTTCCTGTTCTCTCACAAAATTTCAGTAGCTTGCAGTGCTCAGGAAAAGAGTTACAAGCTGTTAGTGAGATGGTACCAGTGTCCTGCCACATTACACAGAGTCTTTCCATCAGTCTCAGAATGCTGTTGGCAATGCGGAATGGACAAAGGCACGTTCACCCATATTTGGTGGCCATGTCACAAATTGTCAAACTTCTGGTCTCAGGTGTTTCAAGTGTATAATCAAATGTCTGGTGAGAACATCACCTCCTCAATTAAAATAGCACTTCTGTCAATTTTACCCGGCTCGGTAAGGCAGCAAAAGAGGAGCCGTCTACGATTTTGCTTGATAGCAGCCTGAGCAGTCATTCCTAGGCACTGGAGAGCCACAGAGGCCCCCACTATCGGGGAATAGCATACAGAGCTGTCACATATTTGTCACATGGAGGAACTTTCAGCAATGGTGATGGGAAGTAACGAAAAATGTATTAAGGTCTGGCAACCCTGGGTATTGTTCAAGGAGTCCTCGGACTTCCAAGCCTTGTTTTGGTAACAGCACATACCCACACACTCTCCTTACCTTCCCCTCCAACCCTTTGACCAATCCCTCTTGGGCTCTTATTTTCCTCTGTCCTTCTCCCCCCCTCTTTTCTTCTGTTTTTAATACTCTTGGAATACCTTTTTCTTTGTTGTTTGAAGTCTGGTTAGCCATATCTTGAGGAGATTCAGGTTAGGTTGGAAAATATTAAACCGACCAGGAGGCTTCTCATAAGTAATATGTGGTTTTGTGATATGATATCGAGATAAACCGTTGCGACTGGCATATTCAGTCATTGGGTCGATAATATAAGGAGGATGTGGCTAATGTATTATTCAGTTTTTTATTCATACTCTTTGTTGCTTTCTTTTTGTAATCGTATTTTGATGAAAAAATTTCAATAAAAACAGATTTAGCATAAAAACAGTAAGGAAATTGCAGATTTTTGTTCATTCTGTGTATGAAAAAGCTGAATAAAAAGCTATGAAATATATTATATACCTCAAAATGGTAACTAAAAAACCTACAACTCGTTGATCCAAAAAAAGCCCTCATATAGCTCTGTTCGCCAAAATATTCAAAAGTTACAGTTCTCAGAATATGAAGACAAAAAAATGTTTTTTTTTTATAAAAATGCATTTTTACTGTGTGATAGCAAAACATAATATATATATATATATATATATATATATATATATATATATATATATATATATACATATATAAAGCTAAGTTTTGAGGGGGAAATTTAACCCCGCGCGTTACTGTTATTCACTGTGATTGGTTGCTCTATGCAATAAGGGACATTCTTAGTATAAGAAGCTTATGTGTGAGGTAATATGTTGGTGGAGAAAGAGAGAGAGAAAGAAACAGACAAGGAAATAGACAGACAGGTTGAAAGAGCCATACAGTGAAAAAGACAGAGAGGGAAAGAGACAGACAGAGGCAGACAGGGAAAGAGGCAGACAGGGAAAGAGGCAGGCAGAGACAGACAGACAAAAAGATACAGACAGACAGAGACAAAGAGACAGACAGACACAGACAAAGACAGACAAAGAGACAGACAGACACAGATAGACAGTCAAAGAGACAGACAGGGAAAGAGACAGACATATAAAGAGATAGACAGACACACAGAGACAGACAGTGAAAAAGACAGACACAGACAGACAGAGACACAAACACACAGACAGATAGATAGAGAGAGACAGACAGTGAAAAAGACAGACAGGGAAAGAGACAGATAGACAGAGACAGACAAACAAAGATAGAGAGAGACAAACAGAGGCTGGGACAGAGGGAGAGTGAGAGAGAGACCGTTAACATCCCGGACAACGGCGGGTACTGCAGCTAGTATATATGTTTTTTTATATATATATATATATATATATATATATATATATATATATATACATATATATAAATATATATATATATATATATATATATATATATATATATATATTGGTCCAAAAAATAAAGGGAACACTTAAACAACACAATGGTATTTTAGTGCTCCCTTTATTTTTTTCAGCAATATACAGTTAGGTCCAGAAATATTTGGACAGTGACACAATTTTCGCGAGTTGGGCTCTGCATGGCACCACATTGGATTTGAAATGAAACCTCTACAACAGAATTCAAGTGCAGATTGAAACGTTTAATTTGAAGGTTTGAACAAAAATATCTGATAGAAATTGTAGGAATTGTACACATTTCTTTACAAACACTCCACATTTTAGGAGGTCAAAAGTAATTGGACAAATAAATCAAACCCAAAAAAAATATTTTTATTTTCAATATTTTGTTGCGAATCCTTTGGAGGCAATCACTGCCTTAAGTCTGGAACCCATGGACATCACCAAACGCTGGGTTTCCTCCTTCTTAATGCTTTACCAGGCCTTTACAGCCGCAGCCTTCAGGTCTTGCTTGTTTGTGGGTCTTTCCGTCTTAAGTCTGGATTTGAGCAAGTGAAATGCATGCTCAATTGGGTTAAGATCTGGTGATTGACTTGGCCATTGCAGAATGTTCCACTTTTTTGCACTCATGAACTCCTGGGTAGCTTTGGCTGTATGCTTGGGGTCATTGTCCATCTGTACTATGAAGCACCGTCCTATCAACTTTGCGGCATTTGGCTGAATCTGGGCTGAAAGTATATCCCGGTACACTTCAGAATTCATCCGGCTATTCTTGTCTGCTGTTATGTCATCAATAAACACAAGTGACCCAGTGCCATTGAAAGCCATGCATGCCCATGCCATCACGTTGCCTCCACCATGTTTTACAGAGGATGTGGTGTGCCTTGGATCATGTGCCGTTCCCTTTCTTCTCCAAACTTTTTTCTTCCCATCATTCTGGTACAGGTTGATCTTTGTCTCATCTGTCCATAGAATACTTTTCCAGAACTGAGCTGGCTTCATGAGGTGTTTTTCAGCAAATTTAACTCTGGCCTGTCTATTTTTGGAATTGATGAATGGTTTGCATCTAGATGTGAACCCTTTGTATTTACTTTCATGGAGTCTTCTCTTTACTGTTGACTTAGAGACAGATACACCTACTTCACTGAGAGTGTTCTGGACTTCAGTTGATGTTGTGAACGGGTTCTTCTTCACCAAAGAAAGTATGCGGCAATCATCCACCACTGTTGTAATCCGTGGACGCCCAGGCCTTTTTGAGTTCCCAAGCTCACCAGTCAATTCCTTTTTTCTCAGAATGTACCCGACTGTTGATTTTGCTACTCCAAGCATGTCTGCTATCTCTCTGATGGATTTTTTCTTTTTTTTCAGCATCAGGATGTTCTGCTTCACCTCAATTGAGAGTTCCTTAGACCGCATGTTGTCTGGTCACAGCAACAGCTTCCAAATGCAAAATCACACACCTGTAATCAACCCCAGACCTTTTAACTACTTCATTGATTACAGGTTAACGAGGGAGACGCCTTCAGAGTTAATTGCAGCCCTTAGAGTCCCTTGTCCAATTACTTTTGGTCCCTTGAAAAAGAGGAGGCTATGCATTACAGAGCTATGATTCCTAAACCCTTTCTCCGATTTGGATGCAAAAACTCTCATATTGCAGCTGGGAGTGTGCACTTTCAGCCCATATTATATATATAATTGTATTTCTGAACATGTTTTTGTAAACAGCTAAAATAACAAAACTTGTGTCACTGTCCAAATATTTCTGGACCTAACTGTATATATATATATATATATATTTTTATATATATATATATATATGTATAAAACAATCAGTTATCACTGTAATTGTACTTACCAGTGGAATAAAACCATCCTATCACTAATACCGTATGGGGATCTGTTCAAAAATAAGAATAATATTAAAATCATAAAAAAGAGAAAATATACACAGACCGCATATGGGGGACTGTGCAGCATACAGAGCAAACATAGATCGAAGTACATAAATGAAATAATTATTACCTGATACAAAAAAGGAAGTTAGGTATTAAAATATAATATTACATATACCAGTATAAATTTGTGACGCCCTGGTCTATTAGGTCGTCACAGGGCTATTGCCCTTCTGTGCAATAGCCACCTCATCCTTGGTTACGGGTCCCTGACCTTTGGTGTTGCCAAGATCAAGCTAATCAAAATGCTAGGAACACTCTGCACCACACCCACCACACACACCAGTGGACGGCCTGAGTGGAATAGGGTCACGCACTTGGTGGGTTGGTAAGGGGGGGGTCAGGAGTGTTAGGGGACAGTCAGTGGAGGAGTGACTCTCAAGAGGAGAGGTCACTCAGGAGCTGGGCTCCGTGAACTACTAGGTGGCAGACGTTGGTCTGGGCCTGGTAGGAGATGGACCCCGGTCGCAGGGGACCGTGACAAGGGGCACGGACTGTCGAGGAAGACAGCCGGCGGCCTTGTGCCATCACCAGGCAGGGGCCAGGGCATGACGGGGTACATGGACCCTAGGTCAAGGAGTAGCTTCAAGCGTCCTGATAAATTACCCGACGAGGACGGAGCCTTCAAGATCCG
This sequence comes from Anomaloglossus baeobatrachus, assembly GCF_048569485.1. Classification (NCBI taxonomy): domain Eukaryota; kingdom Metazoa; phylum Chordata; class Amphibia; order Anura; family Aromobatidae; genus Anomaloglossus; species Anomaloglossus baeobatrachus. Next base: position 381,601,622 of record NC_134353.1, on the reverse strand, counting down.
TTCTCCACCCGCTCCAAAATCGTGGTACTAGCGCAACGAGGGGGATAGGAGTTTCCACTACACGGTCCAGAAAATCCCAAGCGTGAACCCTGAGAGCAAGCTCACCCAGTTAGACACACTGGGGAGCGGGACCCAATTAGTTTCAGACTAAAGGGGCCAACTAGAAGACAAGGTGCCACGGGAAAAGGTCACAGGCCAACAGGCAACACCAGCGGGTATGGGACCCAGGCATGCTTCCTCTCAGCAGCAGCGGTGTCCAGAACTTTGGTTTACTACAGTTGTCGGTGTCAGCGTTATTGGAATGAGTGAGTATGCAAGTGACCCTTACCATCCCAACGGCACCCCCCCCGTCACCTTCACTGAGTCCTCGGGGCATTCCCCCTACCCGTGGAGGGGTTAAACACCTAGCTGCCCACACCATCGCCACCGGATACTCCCAATCGCAGTGGTGGTACTCCATCTTACCACGCACCACGGGTGGCGTCACAAACTTTCCACACCATTCCCTGTACATAACCCCCCTTGGTTTGAGGAGCCGTATGACCCCCGGGTCCAGAGCCCTCTCGAGCCACCGCGGATCCGGATCCGAGCAGCTCGGCTGCTGACGCGGGAGCGACACAAATACACTATTTAAATAGTAAATGCAAGTGCAATAAGTGCAAGTATAAAAAGATACAATAGAAAAAGCACGAGTGACTATATACCCTCCAAAAAATGAATAGTACTATATAAAGTGAATACAAGTGTATGCAGGATGTATATACAGTGGAACCTTGGATTAAGAGTAAGTTGGTTTGAGAGCATTTTGCAAGACAAGCAAAGCTTTTTACAAATGTGTAACTTGGTTTAAGAGCAATGCTTTGCAAGAAGAGCAAATACTCATCATACACACTTCTGGTTCTGTCCTTTCATCACACTCCGATCCGCTCTGGACTTAACGTTCTGTACATATGTACTGTATACTGTACACAATATACCATTGTACGTAAAGTATATACTATATAGCATTTCTATTAATCTGCATTTGTGGATACAGTATTGTACTTTCTTATTGATAACCATTAGAGCACATTGCTTGTACTGAACCTCTCACACACCAACAGTTTTATTGTAAGCTAAAGTGGAGTTTAATTTGCTTTATATGTTTTTTGAATCAGGACTAAGAGCGTCTAATCGCTCGAAACGCGTACCATCTCCATATCCTTGTCCCCATAGGGATTTTATTTCCCAGAATGTGATTCTCCATCTTCATTTTAATGTTTTTTCAATAAAGAAATTTTTTTTACATAACTATTGGACGTGGATGCTGGAATCCTTCTTCCCTCCTTGGAATCCACAGCCTGGCCGGCTTTTCTTTCCCGTGCACCTGTCCTCCAATTGGGTCTCCATCAGACTGGGTGAGCTGAACTTTTTTTCCTTTCATTGTACAGTACAGTATATACTATATAGCATGTCTATCAATTTGCATTTGTGCATACAGTATTGTACTTTCTTATTGATAACCATTAGAGCACATTGCTTGTACTGTATCTCCCACACACCAACAATTTTATTGTAAGCTAAAGTGCAGTTTAATTTGCTTTATATGTTTTTTACTGTACAGTATTTTGTATTAATGTATGGTTATAATGTTATATGAATACAGCACATTATTTTGTATTACTCTAATAAGTTTGTATAAATACAGTAAATGTTTGTGTGTTGTGGAACGAATTGTCTGTGTTTCAGTTATTTCCTATGGGAAAATTCGCTTTGATATAAGAGTAACTTGGTTTAAGATCACACTTCCCGAACCAATTATGCTCATAATCAAAGGTTCCACTGTAGTTGAAAGTGACTAGTGCTTATCCAAAAAAATACCCAATGTAAATGTCAATACAAATACTAACTATAAAGTAATAGTTTCAACCTGTATTCTATGTTATGGCCACAAGATGGCACCAAAGTATAACAAATAAAATGTCAAAGCCATAATTCCTTATTGTTATAGACGTAAGGCCCCTTTCACATTGCGTTTCTGCAGTCCGTCAGACGTATACGTTTAATGGACTGTGCAATTCGTCAATGTTTGTCATTTTTTAGTACTCTAAAAACGTGTACGTTAAACCTAACCCAATACGTTTGACAAATTCTGTGTTGAAGAGAAAAACAGATCAGTTTGTTCATTTTTAAGTACAATAAAGTTTTCTGAGGACAATTTTTTTTTTGGGGTGTGTATCCAGAGTATGTGTTCTTCCCAGTACATTTTCGAAGGAGTAGCAGCAAGATGATTGTGTCTTTGCTTGTGAAATATCGCTTAATGCTATTGCGTCGGAGGCAGAGAAGACGAAGGAGATTTTGGGTGCGTGAAGTGAACTATGTTCGTGAAAGATATGGCGCTTTCCGCACCCTTTATTATCAACTGCGATCTTTTCCGGACAAATTTGAAAATTATCTTCGAATGTCCATTGAAAGCTTTGACATTCTCCTATCCCATATACAAGAAGACATTCAGCGTCAGGACACGTCGTTCCGAAGAAGCATTAGTCCAAGCAACGTTTAGTGGTGACATTGAGGTAAATCATTTTTTATTTTAATTTTGATTTAATTTCATAAAAATTCAATCAATTAAATGAAGTTCCGTACATTACCTTGACAACCATTTTATTGTTTCTATTATCTTCTGTATATTCATTTATTTTTTAGTTTTACCTTAAAAAATTAATTTCATTTTTTTGCCTAGATACCTGTCTACTGGAGAAGCTTCACCTCACTACATTACCAATTTCGTCTAAAAGTTTCTACAGTTTGTGAATTGGTTTGTGAAACGTGTGAGGTTATTTGGGAGAAGTTGCAGCCACTTGTTTTACCACAACCAACTTCTGCTCAGTGGCTTGGGATTGCGGAAAAGTTCAATGAAGTGGCTAATTTCCCCAATTGTATTGGAGCTTTGGGTGGGAAACACATCTGCATTCAGAAACCTGTCCATAGTGGATCCCCATATTACAATTACAAAACATTTTTCTCCATAGTTCTCATGGCTATTGCAGATGCCAGATACCGTTTTGTCGCTGTTGATATTGGTGCATATGGGCGTACCAATTTTTCAAGACTTTTCAAAGAAAGCAACATGGGTAACTGCCTGTATAACAACAGTTTCAACATCCCTCCGTCACGACCACTGCCAGGGACAGAAGGTCCAAGCTTGCCACTGGTTTTAGTTGGGGATGAGGCTTTCCAACTTGGGACAAACCTTATGAAGCCATACTCCTGTCGCAATCTTAATTCCAGCCGTAGGATCTTCAATTATCGCTTGAGTAGAGCAAGGCGTTATGTGGAATGCACCTTTGGACTAATGACCTCAAAATGGCGTGTGCTTTTAACTGCAATACAACTGAAACCTGAAAATGTGGACAGTGTGGTAAAGGCTTGTGTAGCACTGCATAATTTTGTGGCTCGACATGAACCCCTGCTTGTTGATCAGAATGACTGTGAATCTCATCTGACTAGCATAGAAGCTAGATCAGTAAGATCTACTACTGCCACTATGCAAATTCGTGAGCAATTTACACAGTTTTTTGTGAGTGAACAAGCTCAGATTCCATGGCAGGATAACCAATAGGTATTTAAAGAGAAGGGTCGTCCAAAAAAAAAAATTTCAATAACTGAAAAAATGTAAAGTATTAATGGTTTAATGTTTTGTTTAAATATTATTATTTGTTTTTAATAGCACAATATAAAAAAAAATTAAAAAGTTTGATATTTTCCAATTTTAAACACTAGGGGGAGCAGCTTCTGAAATCTGACTGTAGAACTACTGTAGAGCTAGCTCACATTACAGCTGCAGTAAAAGTGGGTGGAATCTGCTCTCCTGTGTGTGATGTCACCCCCCTCCCAATCTGGGGGTTTCCAAAAGGATAAGGGAAGATGAAGTTTAGGGTCACATTGTCGAGCCATTTTGTTGGTGACCACAAATGTCTAAAATGTCACCAAGGACAGCTGCATAGTGCTCCACACATAGCGCTCTGCACGCCCACCCGCAATATTCTGCCACATGCACGCCCGCAATGCTCTGCCACACGCATGCACATACACAATGCTCTGCCACATGCATGCCCGCAATGCTCTGCCACACGCACGCACACACACAATGCTCTGCCACACACATGCACACACACAATGCTCTGCCACACGCACGTACACACTCAATGCTCTGCCACCCGCACGCAATGCTCTGCCACATACATGCACACAATGCTCTGCCACACACACTCCCGCAATGCTCTGCCACACGCATGCCCGCCTGCAATGCTCTGCCACATGCACGCACAGACACCTGCCCACAATGCTCTACATGCACCCATGTCCACACGCAATGTTCTGCATGCATGCACGCAATGCTCTGCATGCACGCACGCCTGCATTCAATGCACTGCATGCATGGATGCCTGCACGCAATGCTCTGCATGCATGAATAAAATGCTCTGCATGCACGCACGCCTGCATGCAATGCTCTGCATCCATGCACGCACGCAATGCTCTGCATGCACGCACGCAATGCTCTGCATGCTTGCACGCAATGCTCTGCATGCCCGCAATGCTCTGCACGCCTGCACACAATGCTCTGCATGAACGCACGCCCGCATGCAATGCTATGAATGCATGGATGCACGCACGCAATGCTCTGCACGCATGCAATGCTCTGCACACCTGCACGCAATGCTCTGTATGCACGCATGCAATGCTCTGCATGCATGGACGCCCGCACGCAATACTCTGCATGCGCGCATGCAATGCTCTGCATGCATGGACACCCGCACGCAATGCCGAACGAGTGACAGTGGGGAAAGTGCAGCACACAGCATACGCTGTGAGCTGCACAAAGATGGCGCCGATCTCCTCCCTCTGCTGTTATCTGGACAGCCCAGGGGGCGTGCCCAGGTCACAGCAGGGAGCTCTCCTATATATATATTCCTATATATTAAGTATAAGGTCGCAGTCCGACTATCAGAGTGAATGCACAGAGGGCTGCCATAAAGGAGGTGAGTAACTGTCGTTACACACAGCAAATCCAAGATGGCAGCCCCCAGTGCTTCAGTAAAACTAGAATTAAATAAAAACTAAATAAACAGTGTGCGGTTTAAGCAAATAGCTATGGACTTGGTGGATCCATTTTTCAAATCTGCTCATGGACAACAGTATATATTGGTGGTCCTAGACTATCTGACATTATACCCCGAAACAGGTACACTAAGAGTCTTGTCTGGGAGAAGAATAGCCCTAGAGTTGATTGAAATCTTTGCCAAGCTGGGACTACCGAAGGAGAACATGACAAACCAGGGAACTCTCTTTATGAGCAAGGTAATGAGGGAGTCGTGTAAGGCCCTCCAGATGATACAATTGAAAAGGTCGGTTTACCATCCTCAGACAGTCTAGGGGAGAGAATTAAAACTTTAAAGAGAATGATTAAGAAAGTTGTAAAGAAGGATGGCTGGGAGTGCAGCTGTCTGCTCCCATTTTTGGTTTTCTATCCGAGAGGCTCCCCAAGCCTCTACCAATGTTTCTCCATTTGAGCGCATGTATGGCATTCGCAACATTTCCTACGTATACTGAAGGAGACCTTGGAAGCCGAAGTTATACCCCACTGGAGCGTTATCGAGCATGTTGCCCAGATGCAGGAGAGAATTGCAATGGTAATGCCCATAGTAAAGGGGCATCTCCTCCAGGTGCAAATGTGACGCCCTGGCAAAACCGTCATCGGGGAACTCTGTTAACTTGCCCTAGGTGACTTCCTCTAGCGGCTAAGTCCCATATACTTTATCTTCCCCCGATATCCGTTCCTTTTGCAGCTGCCATGTCTCACTCTTTCCCGCGTCCCGGATGCGCAGTCTTTCCTGGCACCAGTACGAAGTCCCACTGAAGTCTCCAAGCCTCAGAGTCCCACCGGTCTGGGGTCAATCTGCCACCGTCAGCCGGGTGAGATCTTGACACCTTCTGAAGGGATTCCCTCCAGCTCAGACAAATTCTATCACCAGTCATGCCTAGTGTGGCGCCCCTGACCTGGTCAGGCACCACTGAGTACTGCACCCATGCTGGGGACAGTACAATACAGGTAATCCAGAAGGCTGACCGAGGTGTGACTACACAGGCGCATAGTGATCAGGTCTCACACATGTACCTATGAGAGGACCCCTGGGGATCCCAGGAGGGGGAAAAGCCTTCACCTCCACTGGAATAGTGGAGGGGGCCAAAAGCCTCCATCTCCTCTCAAGGGGTGTGGTAAGAGAATCTGGTTGCTAGGTGGCGTAGGCAGGCACAAAAGGGAAAAGAGAGGGAGGAGTAAACAGTCTGCAGCAGAGTGTGGAGGAGTGAGGAGCAGGAAAGTGAAGCTCTGACAGGAGCAGCAGTGAAGGTCCCAGATGTGAGCCGGTTCAGAGCAGAGTCCAGGGAGCTCCGAGGAGAGCTGACCCCTTCCCCTGGGCTGCTGTAGTCTGACAGCGTCCGCGCAGTGACTACCGACGGGGGAGAACGGTCACCTAGGAGGGCTACCCGAAACCCATCTCCAGCTAGAGAGAGAGCACAGAGTGGGAAGTAAGGAGACTGCTAGGGAGAACCAGGCCCAAACGGGCGGCAGATCCCGGAGCGGGGATAGATCCACCTTTCCCTGCTAAACCTGCCGGTGTGGGGCCCTCAAAGCCCACACCACAACAACTAAAAGCCGCAGCCACGTAGCCACAGTTAGGGCCCACAGTTCACAGGAGGCAAGAAGCTGGAGTGATCTGGTCCAGGCCACAAGCAAACGGCAAACGAAGGGGAGTGAGGCTTCAGCAACTTCCCTGGGTGACCCCCATAGGGACTAAAAGTCGGGGTTACCCCAAACCACCAAGGGCTAAGGAAGGCGAGTTGGTAGGCACCATCAGAAGTCAGCCTGAAGGATACCTGGTTCCCGCCTGGTTCATCCCAGCTACGCCCGGGTTACTCACCCTGCCACCTGAAGTGAGTAAAACCCCTGAAAGACATCCTGCGTGTGTGGAGTTATTCTGCGCCTTGTGGTACTACGCACCTACACAGGGCCCTGGGGCTTGCCTCACTCTCAGGAGGCTATTCCAACTAACTGCACTCACCATCAGCCCCAGGCGTCCCTCAACCTGCAGTGGCGGTCCCCACTGACCGCAATACTGAGAGTGGCGTCACGACAAATAGAAGATTCCCTACCTGTGACGAGATCCAGCCGAGTGGAGTCCCTGAAGGTAATGCACCGACACTACACCTGTGGGGCTTCACATCTGGCGTCACGAACAGGATAAGGACTAGACCTGTTCAGACAGGTGACCATGTGCCTGGGCGGTCCGCTTGAAAAATTGGAAGCGCCGCCATATTGCCACCATGAAAAGCGCGCTGAAAAACAACAGCAGCCCGCGCTGGGAGAAGTTACCGCCCACGAAGAGGTGTGGCTACCCAGAGATCCCCTGCAGAGTTCTGACCTCGCTTGTGAAGAGAGCGGAAGCGTCCAGAGACGTCGGGACAGAAAGGGAGCCAGAAGCCTGCTGCTGGGAGAGGAGCTGCTGAAAGAGGCAGAGCGGAAACTGAACAGCTTGCTACTAGAGGCAACGACGAGTCCACTGCTGGGAAATCGTACAGAAGAGGGCGCAGAAGAAATGGCGTCTGACCGCAGAAACCCAGAACCGGGCTCCGCTGCCTGGTGGTATCGGGAGCTGGCCCAGTTCTGCGACCGACTGGAGACCCGGGTCGTGGAGCAGATCAGAGAAGAACGCATGGAACTTCTGGAGATGGCTGCCGCGGTTCAGGCCTATGAAGGGAGAGCCGCGCGCCGAGCGCCAGACCGAGTGGCAACGACTCAGACCCCGATGCTGCCACCGATGGGTGAGTCCAGTATTACCCCTGCCGGCCCGGATGCCCCGACCCCTGCTGCCACGCCCGCGGTCCCTGAAGAGGCGCCCGGCGCGGCGACGCTGGGCCAGGCCGCAGCCACGCCAGGTGCGGCCCGCCAAGCCCAGGCCGCCGCAGCGATGCCCTGCTCGGCCCACCAAGACCCGGTCCCTGCAGCGATGCCCTGCCCGGCCCGCAAAGAACCGGCTGCCACCGCGACCCTCATCCACGCCGCAGGTGTGACGCTAACCCAGGCCGCCGCCATGCTAGGCCCGGCCCGCCGAGACCCCACCGCAGCAGCAACGCTCGTCCGCGCCGCAAGTGAGGTGCTGAACCAGGCCGCAGCCCCGCCAGGTGCGGCCCGCCAAGCTCCGATCGCTGCAGCGACGCCCAGCCCAGCCTGCACCGATCCCATCGCGACAGTGACGCCGATCCAGGCCGCCGCCATGCAGGGCGCGGCCCGCCAAGACCAGGCCGCCGCCATGTCAGGCGCGGCCCGCCAAGATAAGATGGCATCACCATTTACCCCGGCCTGCAAGGCCAGAGCAGACACCGCTCCCCAGTCCAAAGAGGTCCCTGCTGGAAAGCCCACGCTGGGGGAGGACCCCGCATACTGGCAGCTGAAGGCTGACATGGAGGCCAAGTTTCCACAATGGTTGGTGGACCAGTACATACTCCCTCCGCATACCCCCAAGACGACTCCTGCAGCAATCATGCCAAAGAGATCCCTGCCTGGGCCTGCTGAAGAAAGTCCATCCCCAGCACTGCCACCAAAGGAGTGCTCAGAAGAACTAAGGGGGAGGGGAGGCCAGGAAGCTGAGGAGCTGACTCAGGAGCCACCAGCAGTGGATCCATGCCCAGAGCCGGAGATGTTGCCATATTCTCGCTGGGATGAAGAGGAAGATTTATCCAGCAACCTCACCTGGGAGCCTGCCAGCAGTGAAGCAGCCACCCAGCAGAATCAAGCCCGCAAGACACGGCGCCGTAGCCGAAACCAGTTGTCACCTGCTCCGCCATCCCCAGAGCAGAGAGAAGTCACGGCCAGAGACCTAGAAGAAAAACGGTTCCTGAGAAGAGCCAAAGCACAGGTCAGAGGACCCCTTTGTAGAGGAATTGTGGAAGACTTTAGCCTGAAGTCAGGATACGGGTTCATCGTTGCACCTGGTATCAAAGAAGGCATTTTTGTCAATAGGAGAGACGTCAGAGCTAATTTGCCCAGAGGACATCCTGGAAGGAACCTGCGTACAGGAGACTCCGTACAGTTTACCATGCATCAAGGAGAAAGAGGGTGGTATGCGCTAGACGTAACACCATGTCCTACAGAGAAAGAAACAGATACAGAAGATACAGAGGAAAGAAAAGAAAAGGAACCCATTGATGACCAAGATGAAGAAAAAGGTCAAGGAAGCAACAGGTGCCGCAGCCCTACAGGCCCAAGCCCTGGTGAGGAGGAATCCATGTAAATAACATAAGAAGCATAGAAGTTACCAGTTTGAAAAGTTTGTTTTGCAACGTTTTACAAGTTTAAGAATGTGCCCACATAAACTGATGTGAGAAATAAACCTTAAGGCTATGAACTGGCTATAGCCACAAACTCTCGCAGTGTAAATAGTTACACCAGAGGGCACCACCACCACCAGAGTCAGCCTGTTTAGGGGCTTGGCTCGTCTGCAACCAGGGAGCACGTCCGTATATAGGGCCTTGGCTTACCTGCAACCGGAGAGCATGCCTGTTTATGGGGCCTGGCTCTCCACCACAAAGAGGGTACCTGGTCAGCACCAACTGTGAAGGCCGCCTCTGGATCCTGCCAGAAGTGGCTGAAGGCGCGGCTTCACCAGGCCAGGTATACCCTGAAGACCACCAGACCATGAAAGCCGCCTCTACATCCTGCCAGAAGTGGCTGAAGGCGCGGCCAACGTGAGAGGGTTTTGGGTGGGTTAACGGACTTGTGGGTGGAGGGTGGTGATGTATGGTACCTGGTGCTTTTAAAAATGTTTTACCATGTTTTAATGTTTTATGCATTTTAAAATGTTGTCTTGCAGCCCGAGGACGTGCTGGTGATAACTAAGGGGGAATGTGGCGCCCCTGACCTGGTCAGGCACCACTGAGTACTGCACCCATGCTGGGGACAGTACAATACAGGTAATCCAGAAGGCTGACCGATGTGTGACTACACAGGCGCATAGTGATCAGGTCTCACACATGTACCTATGAGAGGACCCCTGGGGATCCCAGGAGGGGGAAAAGCCTTCACCTCCACTGGAATAGTGGAGGGGGCCAAAAGCCTCCATCTCCTCTCAAGGGGTGTGGTAAGAGAATCTGGTTGCTAGGTGGCGTAGGCAGGCACAAAAGGGAAAAGAGAGGGAGGAGTAAACAGTCTGCAGCAGAGTGTGGAGGAGTGAGGAGCAGGAAAGTGAAGCTCTGACAGGAGCAGCAGTGAAGGTCCCAGATGTGAGCCGGTTCAGAGCAGAGTCCAGGGAGCTCCGAGGAGAGCTGACCCCTTCCCCTGGGCTGCTGTAGTCTGACAGCGTCCGCGCAGTGACTACCGACGGGGGAGAACGGTCACCTAGGAGGGCTACCCGAAACCCATCTCCAGCTAGAGAGAGAGCACAGAGTGGGAAGTAAGGAGACTGCTAGGGAGAACCAGGCCCAAACGGGCGGCAGATCCCGGAGCGGGGATAGATCCACCTTTCCCTGCTAAACCTGCCGGTGTGGGGCCCTCAAAGCCCACACCACAACAACTAAAAGCCGCAGCCACGTAGCCACAGTTAGGGCCCACAGTTCACAGGAGGCAAGAAGCTGGAGTGATCTGGTCCAGGCCACAAGCAAACGGCAAACGAAGGGGAGTGAGGCTTCAGCAACTTCCCTGGGTGACCCCCATAGGGACTAAAAGTCGGGGTTACCCCAAACCACCAAGGGCTAAGGAAGGCGAGTTGGTAGGCACCATCAGAAGTCAGCCTGAAGGATACCTGGTTCCCGCCTGGTTCATCCCAGCTACGCCCGGGTTACTCACCCTGCCACCTGAAGTGAGTAAAACCCCTGAAAGACATCCTGCGTGTGTGGAGTTATTCTGCGCCTTGTGGTACTACGCACCTACACAGGGCCCTGGGGCTTGCCTCACTCTCAGGAGGCTATTCCAACTAACTGCACTCACCATCAGCCCCAGGCGTCCCTCAACCTGCAGTGGCGGTCCCCACTGACCGCAATACTGAGAGTGGCGTCACGACAAATAGAAGATTCCCTACCTGTGACGAGATCCAGCCGAGTGGAGTCCCTGAAGGTAATGCACCGACACTACACCTGTGGGGCTTCACACCTAGCACGATTCCTTGCTGCTCAATTGACTAGATTATTTCTGCACACATGCTGTAACCCTCTGCCCACCTAATCTGTCTCCTTAGCAACCCTCTTCCTGTACTTTCTGTGTTCCTACTAAACCCTACAGGCATTAACTCCTATGGCTAACTACTCCCATTCTCCACCACCTGCTTTGTTTGTTTTTTCTAGTTCCACTATTCCTATCTTATCCTATTACTAATACTATACCTGGCCCTGTACTACTATTCCCTCTACTGAACACAGCGCAAGGGACCAGTGCATATTATACACAGTATTTACAATATATAAAACTACACCAGCGGTTACCGCCAAGTGGAGCCAAACGAAGCTCCCTTTTGGCTCTGCTACATCCTATCTTTATTATTATACATATACCATACATATTTACAAACTTTCGTCTGAGAGGGCGCTATTCGCCGTCCTACACTGAATCAAGGAATCCAAGAGTGGCTGGTCCAGTTCAATTGTGCCGAAACCAGATAGAGAATTGAGATCTGGTTATTGCCGTCTCCTCCCCGATTATGGAATGATTATCAGAAACTGAAAGAGGTCTCCAAGTTCAATGCATATCCGATGCCTCGTGTTGATGAGATGATCGAGAGGCTTGGGCACAGTAAGTAATGTAATGCTAATGGGTGTGAGCAAGGAATGGACCCACTTGGCCACAGCACATGGAATACCTGAGGGGCGTAACTACGGCTCACACCAGATTTTCACCACAGTCTCTGATGGTCAGGGTAGATTTGGCTGCAGGTAGAAACCAGGTGCCTTTCAGGGAAACTTGGTGCTGTGACAGCTCACCTCAAGGGTATGGGCACTTGCAGTTTCTGATGAGGCAGGTGTATCCAGGACAGCTGATGCAGCAGGTTTGGTCAGTATGGAATGATGCAGCAGGAGCGGCCAGTACTGCATGTTTGGCTAATATGGTATGATGCAGCAACAGCAGCTGGTACAGCAGGCGTACAATGCAGCAGAGGCAAGTACAGCAGGCATGGCCGATATGGTATGATGCAGCAGCAGTCGCCAGGATAGCAGGTTCGGCTGATATGGAATGATGCAGCAGCACTAGTAGCCACGACTACAAAACAGAAAGGTGTAAGTAACAGCAGCAGGTGCACAAATGTGCCACCCCCACATCAGCAGCCAGGCTGCTCGGATACGGATCTGCAGTGGCTCGAGGGATCTACGGACCCGGGGGTCATGCGGATACTCAAATAAAAAGGGGATGTAATATGTACAGGGGATTGTTGTAGATGTGACACCACCCACGGTGTGTGGTAAGGTGGAGTACCACCGCTGCTATTTGGGAGCACCCGGGGGCGATGAAGCGGCAGCTAGGTGTTTGATCTCTCCGTGGGTAGGGGTGGATGCCCCGGGCTCAGTGTCCAGAACACGGGAGGTGATAGCTGCCAGTGGTGGTACGCTGGGCCGGACCGGAGGGTGTTGGTGTACTCACGATTAAATTATTGCACACAAGTCCGCTTGTAAACCAAGGTGTCAGTGGCCGGCTTCTGAGTGTATACGGTTCCCACACCCGGCTGGTGTACCAATGTCCCTTCCTCCGGCACTATGTACTTTTCTCCTCTTTTGGACAACCTCGTGTGGAACGGGGAAGTCCTCTCCCGGTTCTGTTTTGGTTGGGAGATGTGCCCGCGAAAACTGACCCTTTGGATCTCAGTGAGTTGTTGCGGATACGCTATCCCCCGTGGTGGGCTGCCGTTTCGCTCTGTCTGGGCTAACACACTGGAAAAACGTCTGGAACCTTGTCCCCGGCCTGGTTAATTAGACAAGGGGCTTGCAACCGTCTTCTAACTAGGGTCCAGGTACCCCGCCTGTGCACGGTTTCTGGACCGGATCTCCGCTGTCGGTACCGACGGGCTCCAACCCTGCCCCGGTCCACTTTGGATTTCCCGCGACCAGACTCCCGTCGCCTTTGGACACGGTCCACTGCTTGCCACCTAGCCAGTAGACCAGGGCCACTCCGCTGGCTACGCTTCACTAGGCTCAGACTTGACTCTCCTTCACTTTAACTCTAACTTGAACGAACTGGTTCCCTCCCCCGGATCCTCAAGACCCGTAGGTGGGCGCTCCCATCCGCCTGGTCCCGCCCACTGGTGTGTCCTTCCTACCCTGAGGGGGGTGGCTAGGGTTTTGTGGCAGATGGTACCTGGTGTGGGATGGTGTTGTGTGGGGTGTACTGTTTCTTTGTGACCACCTGGCGGCGCCAGGGTGTCACACATACTGTAGGTAAGGGAGCTGAACAACTAGCAACACATCTCTAGGATTAGACCATAGGGGAGGGTGCCTTAAATGCCTATACTTCCTGGTTAGGGCATGCTGACCCTTTAAGAAAAGGGGCACGTGCGCACTCTAAAAGTGCTCCCAGGAGGCCTGTGAGGTTTTCACATGCCTGGGGGAGTTTGCAGCAGGGACCAGAGATGGATCATTCACTGCTGAGCAGCTGGGAAGGTGAGGGAGTCGGCGTGTGCGCCGGGAAAGAGAACCAGGACAGTGCAAGGACACCGATAAGGAAATTAGCTACAACCACCTAACAAGGGGATATTGGTAAATCCCCATGTCACAAGACATCAAGGAGAAGATGGCCTTCTATACACCTGTTGGATGGCTTTAATACACCAGGAATCCAGGATGCAGTTTGGACTGCAGGGAGCTCCAGCTACCTTTCAGAGGGAAATGTACCGGATCCTTTCACTCTATAAGAATTACGTAGTGGCATACCAAGACAACATCATAATCTTCAGCCAGGATTGGGGGAATCATCTTGGAAAGGTTCAGGCGGTGTTCAATGCTCTAAGGAAAGTGGTGCTTTCTGTAAATCCAAAAAAATGTGCCAAGGGGAAAAAGAGGAGGCCGAATACCTTGATTATGTAGTGGGTAGAGGCAAAATTAAACCCCAGATCAACAAAGTAGATCTGATGCAGACTTGGCCAAGACCACTCTCAAAGAAGCAGGTTAGGGCCTTTCTAGGAATCGTGGAGCAGGCCTGGACTGACCATAGGGCAATTCTGGCAAATGCCAGATGGGCCAGTCCCTGTAGTGGGCCGGTCCCTGTAGTGGTCCGCTCTATCTGCAGTCAACCCCGCTCTGCTCAGGAGTGTGCTGGCCGGGCAGCATTGCCTGCCGTGTGCACACTAGCTGCAGCAGGACCAAGAGGCAGCGTGCTGCACTGTGCCGGCCCTGCTGTGTGATAGTGTGTCCGGCATGTGTACTGCCCCGGTGTTGGTCGGGCTGCTCGGATCCGGGATCGTGGTGGCTCGAGGGGCCCGGGCCTGGTTAGGTGGACACTTTGATCTGTGAAAGGAGGTATTTACAGGGGATTAGTTTGTGATGCCACCTGCGGGTTGTGGTAATGGAAGTACTGCCGCTACTGGAAGGAGTACAGGGGCAGATGATGTTGGGCAGCAATGTGTCAGTCCCTCCGCAGGTAGGAAAGGCCCCGGACTCAGGGTGTTGGTGCTTTGAGAGGACAGGGTGCAGGGGACCAGGGTACTCACTGTGGGTAGTCGTGGTGCTGGATGAGGTTTAGAAAGGAGACACACACACACTGCAGGTAAACCAAAGTCTCTGTGTACAGCTGCCACTGCCGGGAGTCCATCCAAGAACCCAGTCCCATCGATGTCACTTAGTGATCCGGAGCCTGCCTCCATGCACAATTTGTGGTCCGTTGGTTTTCCCCATGGCTTGAAGTTGTTGGGGACCCTGCTCACTATTTGTAGTGTAGCTGTGCTCTTGAGGGCTAGCACGCAGGACTTTAGTGGGTTTTAAATCAGATATATTTTTATTAAAGAAGTATATATACAACAGTGTCACAAGCCAGTATTCATACAGATTTGTCATATCAATTACCCCTTATCTCGCCCCATCCCCTTCCCTCCCCATCCAGACAGCATTTCTACTCCCAAGATACTGCATCACATTTGGTATACATATAAATAATCCTCCATCCTTATGAAATGAAATACCGGAACACTCTAAGTTATAAAATAGTTACTTGTAATCAGGGGCGTACATAGAAATCATGGAGCCCCATAGCAAAAATTCTGAATGGGGCCCCCCCACCGATTAAAAAAACAAAAAAAACAAAACAAAAAACAAACAAAATATTATCATAATAATCATTATACATGTTACTGGAGGCTGGCATGCTTTACTGGGGGCGGCTTATAGTCAGAAATAACACATACTACTACATAGTGTTACTGAACAACACCCACCATATAAAGGTTTGCAATGTATTATTACATTGCAAAATAATGCTGCCACACCGTGACCAAATATCACCATATCGAGTCTGAATATAACCACCATCCTGTTACTGAACAAAGGCCACTGCACCAAGACCAGTGGGTTCACACCACAAATCCCTAAAAAATCTGCAATATGTGAACTTGGCCTAAAGTAGGGATGTTCTTCTTTGTGCCCCTCACTACACACAATATAAATTTTCACATCTGTCTCCCCCATTTAATGGTAACGATTATGACCCTCTTTATAGCCTTAGGATCTATAGTAAAACTCTGCAAAGTACAGGGATAATACACACACAGTGATGGTACAGGCACAACAGACACACACACTGATGGCACAGCACAGGGGCAACACACACACAGTATTGGCACAGGGGCAACACAGAGTGATGATACAGCACAGGGCAGTTTTTCTGTAGTGTTACCGACATTTGTACATTATAATACTCACCTGCTCCTGTGCTGTGAGAGATGATGAAAGTGGCTCAGGCCTCCCTGCTGCACTTCCTGTGAGTCTTCCTGGCTGCTCCTCCTGTCCTCTGCTTTTTCTTTCTATTCCTTCTGTTCTCCGCTTCTCACTGTTTTTTTCTGCTCTCTATTTGCTTTTCTCTCTTTTCTGTGGTCTCTACTCCTTCTTCACTCCTGCACTGTTTTCCTTTTCATCATTTCATTCTCCCGCGGCTGTACTGAACAAGCTCCTCCCCCTCTCCTGATTGGCTGTTCTCCTCCTGGCATCTCTCACTAGAAGAAGTTACTGCCTGGCCACTCCCTCCTCTTCAGCACAGGCCGTCAGAGTGTGCAGTGTGGGCGAGTCTGCAACTCTGCGTTGGCTAGTCTGCAGTTTTAGAAACAGTGACGGCTCCCAGCAGCGTTAATCAGCTGCTTGGTGACGGCCCCGGGGCCATGATGCATGAAAGTGAAAACGCACACACCGCAGGTAGCCACCCCAGGCCCCTCCAGCCAGGGCTGCCACCAGGAATTTCCGGGCCCGATACAAAATTTTCGGGCACCCTTCAGACTCCACCACAGCTCCGCCTCCACCCTTCGAACCTTCGGCAATAGAAAAAAGTTGTTTCCAGCATCACGTCCAAGAAAAGGTTAAAAACCAATTTTATTCCATAAGATTAAAACCAACAATAGGTTGGATGGACAGCCACAAAGTATAAAACAATGTCTGACGCGGTTCACACCTAACAGAGGTTCTTAGTCTTAGACATATCCTGCTGGATCTGCACAAGTTATGGAATAAAATTGGTTTTAACCTCATTTCTTGGACGTGATGCTGGAAACAACTTTTTTCTATTGCCGGACTTTGCCTCTTTGAACATGGAGCTGACCTCCCTGCACCGTCTCACAGAGAAAGGACCTAGGTGATGCATTTACCGGGGGAGCTGAGATCATCCTTTGCATACTGACCTCCAACCTTCCACAGTCCACCATCACTGGAAAATCTCCAATTCTGCAGACAGTCCTCACCAATCAACCATTAACCGCTAGTCATCATTCTGTCAGCCCAAAAAAAGCTGCATGCACCGTTTTTTGGGTCATTAAAATGATGAACCCCAGACAGAATCATCAGCCATATGCATATATCTAATATATAAAGGTGTGTATGTGTGTGTGTATGTATATCTAATATATAAAGCTGAATGTGTATGTGTGTGTGTGTGTGTGTGTGTGTGTGTGTATGTGTGTGTGTGTCCGGGATTGGCATCTGCACCGTCGCAGCTACAGCCACAAAATTTTGCACACTCACACTTCTGGACCCCGACAGCATCATAGGCTATGTTTCGAGGGGAAATTTTAAACCTGCACTTTACAGTTATTCGCCAAAAAACCTGCCTCCATTAAAGCGAATGGAGCTGGGAGCCACAGTGCAGCCAGAACTTCAGAAGAATGCGCAGCCATGCCCTTATATGGAATGTTGGCGTGTCACAATGCAGCCAGGGAAAGAGGAAGACACAGACAGGGAAAGAGGAAGACACAGACAGGGTAAGAGACAGACATAGACAGGGTAAGAGAAAGACACAAAGAGACAGACACAGACAAAGAGACAGACTGACAGGGAAAGAGACAGACAGGGAAAGAGACAAACAGGGTAAGAGGCAGACAAAGACAGGTAAAGAGACAGATAAAGAGACAGACACAGGAAAAGAGACAGAGGGAAAGGGACAGACAGGGAAAGAGAGGGAAAGAGACAGACAGGGAAAATGACAGAGATAGATAGACAGGCAGGGAAAGAGACAGACAGACAAAGAGATAGAGAGAGACAGAGAGATATATACAGAGGGGGAGACAGACAGAGAATGGGAGAGAAACAGAGAGACAGTTACTATCCCGGGCAGCGCCGGGTGCTCTGTTGTAAGGCGAAATTTTAACCCCGCGCGTTCCAATTTACCAATCAATTTTGTCCCTATCTACATAATGGGGAAAAAGTGAAACGAAAAGTGTTGGGGGCAAATTGACAGCTGCCAGATGTGAACAAGGAGGACTTAAAGAATGAGAGCGATGGCGCCAAAGAGTATATACCGTGCAGTTGCTAAGGTGGGGCCCCGACATGGGATACTCACCGGATTCGGGGATATGAACACACACACAAAATGCGCCACACACTACCACGTACTTGAACACATATACCACCCTCAGCACCAGGGCCGGCACCAGCACCCGGCAAACCCGGTCAAATGCCGGGCCCTGAGTTGCCGGGGGGCCCACTCGCGGTGGCAGGAGTGGCGCACCGCTACTCAGGGGGGCCCAGTGGCCGTGCTGTCACCGCCCCCCGCCGAGGATCGCACTTTCAATTGCATCAGCATCGCAGGTGAAGATACAATTCAGAGCAATGATGAGAGAGTGAGCGGCGCGCTCTCTCTCTTATCATTCTATCCGCTGTGACTGTCGGCGTTCTGACAGCTCTGCAGCAGAACGCGGTGACGTCATCACTACGCGCCTGCTGAGAGGTCAGAGCGAGCGACAGCAATGGACGACGCGCCGAGGAGACCGGATCAGCGGGGGAACGAGGAGAAGTGAGCCGCCCCTCTACTGACACTGGGCTCCCCTGACTCACAGGCCGGCCACTACACAGCGGCACTAGTACACATAGGGGCCCGGCAGCCGCTCTGCAGAGCCGGCTGCCGGGCCCCTATGTGTAGTGCCGCTGTGTAGTGGCCGACAATGCGACCGTCAGGGGGCCGGCCTGTGAGTCAGGAGAGCCCAGTGTCAGTAGAGGGGCCCCTGACCTGGAGAGGCCCACCAGCCGTGTCTGAGCTGCAGCAGAGCAGGAGTGCTCCTGACCTGCACAGAAGACGGAATACTCCATCCTGCAGGACCTGCGATGATGTCACGCCCATGTGACTGTGTGGGAGGAGACACAGGATGCCGGGCAGAAAGCAAGATACTGAATCCTGAAGGTGATTTGGACACATGACTGGTAATAAGAAAAGAGGGGACATGAGGGAAAAGGGGGCTGCAGGGTGAGTGGCATATGAGGGCTGCAGACTGTGACAGAAGGATGTGAAGGGGTGCAGAGTGTTTGAGAGGGGTAAGTTGGGGTACAGGCAGGGTGAGATATGTGGGCAGGGTGTGTGAGATATGGGGGTGTAGTGTGTGTGATCTGGGTGGTGCAGGCTGTGTGAGATGTGGGGGTGTAGTGTGTATGATATGGGGGTGCAGGCCGTATGGGGAGCAGGGTGTGTGAGATATGGGGGTGTAGTGTGTGATATGGGGGTGCAGGCTGTATGGGGAGCAGGGTGTGTGAGATATGGGGGTGTAGTGTGTGTGATATGGGGGTGCAGGCTGTATGGGGAGCAGGGTGTGTGAGATATAGGGGTGTAGTGTGTGTGATATGGGGGTGCAGGCTGTATGGGGAGCAGGGTGTGTGACATATGGGGGTGTAGTGTGTGTGATATGGGGGTGCATGCTGTATGGGGAGCAGGGTGTGTGACATATGGGGGTGTAGTGTGTGTGATCTGGGGGGTGCAGGCTGTATGGGGAGCAGGGTGTGTGTGATATGGGGGTGCAGGCTGTATGGGGAGCAGGGTGTGTGACATATGGGGGCAGGGGAGTAACTACCGCGGTCGCAGGGGTCGGAAAGAGAAGAGAGGTAATTGTTTTTTTATTTTGCTGGCTGCATGACACATGGAGGCCTGGGGGTGCTGACTCCATGATACATTGAGGTCTATGGGACTACATAATAAACATGAAGGACACCTTATACATGGACTAGGGGTGCATTATACATGGAGGAGTATGGGGCTGCATAATACAAAATGAAGGACACCTTATACATGGAATATAGGGGTGTATTATACATGGAGGAGTATGGGGCTGCATAATACAATATGATGATTTATGGCGCTACATTATAATACATATAGGACTATGGGGGCTACATTATAATATATGGAGGAATATGGAGGCTACCTTATACATGGACTATGGGTGTGCGTTATAAAACTGGAGGCCTATGTGGTGCAGTATAATATATGGAGGACTATGTGGTGCAGTATAATATATGGAGAACTATGGGGTGAATTATAATACATAGAGAACTTTGGGGAAATGCATTGTAATACATGGAGAACTATGGGGGTGCATTCTAATATATCAAGGGTTATGTGGGACCCTTTATATTATACAGAAGGCTATGTGGGGGCCATTATAGTATTTGGAGATCTATATACAAGGGGGGACAAAGATACAAGTATGGGATGGAAATGTTTTGTCCTGAGGGAAAAAGGCTCTTTCCCTCAGCACCCAGCTTTCCCATGCTCTGCTGTACATCTCTCAGCACCCAGCTTTCCCATGCTCTGATATGGGAAAGCTGGGTCCTGAGGGAAAGATATATAGCAGAGCATGGGGAAGCTGGGTGCTGAGGACAAGATGGATATCAGAACATGGGAAAGCAGGGTACTGATAGAGGGATTTCAAATCATGGGAAATCTGGGTGCTGAGGGTAAGAGCCAAGTGTCAGCGTCATTATCCTGTACCCCAAGTGTCAGTGTGATTATTCCGTACCCTAAGTGTCGGTGTACGTGGAGGGGGGCCCCGGTCCAAATTTTGCACCAGGGCCCATCAAACTCTAGTTACGCCACTGAGTATTAATCACTGTATTCTACATGAGGGTGCCTACTGCTATCTGGCTCTGCACTGTGCTGTATACAGGCTGTGCTATGTTATATAGCACAGCCAGATAGCAATAGGCACCCTCATGTAGCATACAGCTTGTATATAGCCTATATACAAGCTGTATGCTACATGAGGGTGCCTATTGCTATCTGGCTCTGCACTGTGCTATATACAGGCTGTGCTATAAACAAGCTGTATGCTACATGAGGGTGCCTAATGCTATCTGGCTCTGCACTGTGCTGTCTGGGTCTGCACTGTACTATATAGGTCTGTGTACTACATGAGGATACCTAATGCTATCTGGCTCTGCACTGTGCTATATAGGTGTTGTGTACTATATGAGGGTGCCTAATGCTATCTGGCTCTGCACTGTGGTATATAGGGGCTGTATACTACATGAGGGTGCTTAATGCTATCTGGCTCTGCACTGTGGTATATAGGGGCTATATACTACATGAGGGTGCCTAATGCTATCTGGGTCTGCATTGTGCTATAAGTGGGCTATATACTACATGAAGGTGCCTAATGCCATATGTGTCTGCATTGTGCTATATGTGGGCTGTATACTACATGAAGGTGCCTAATGCTATCTAGGTCTGCATTGTGCTATATGGGGGCTGCTTAACGTTATATGGGGGCTGCGTAGTGCATATGGGGGCTACATAATACTATATGGAGGACAATGGGGGCTTCATAACACAATATGGGGGCTGCAAACTACTATACCCCCAGAGTTGTATGTCCCCTCCACCCAGGTGCTGTATACCCCCTCAGAGATGTATGTTCCCTCCACCCAGGTGCTGTATACCCCCTCAGAGCTGTATGTCCCCCCCTCACCCCAGAGCTGTATACCCCCAGAGCTGCTTGTCACCCCCCACCTCACAGCTGTTTGTTCCCCCCACCTCAGTCACTGCCCTCCTCTAAAGCTGTATGCCCCCCATTGCTGTATACCCCTTTCCTCAGTAATATATATTCCCCCAGTAATGTGTTTGTCCCCAGCCTCTCTTGTGATGTATATACAGCAGTGTTAGTGTGCTCTATGTGCGGCCATGTCTGTTAGACAAGCCGGGAGGTGAGTGAGGCTGTTGCTGGCTTCCCAATATTAGAAATATATATACAGGATAAATATATAAAAATAATGTGTGTGTGTGTGTGTGTGTGTGTGTGTGTATGTGTGTGTGTGTGTGTGTGTGTATCTATGTATGTCAGTGTATATGACTGTGTCTAGATTTACATCTATTTATGTGTTTTTGTGAATTTCTCTTTAAATAAGTATGCGTACGTATGCCTGTATGTGTATGTATCTGTGCATGTCTATGTGTGGATGGGGCCCACTGAGACTCTTTCGCCCAGGGCCTACAAAAACCTGGAGCCGGCCCTGCTCAGCACACATCTCACCACACATACACCAACCTCGCCACATAATCGCCCTAAAACACACACAAGTCTGGTATTATCCTTCAAAACTAAAAATCTGATTAATAAGCAGCCAAACTACAAGAACAACAAATGTACCATATAGGAAATACGGCAGCTGTCAGTCACATGACCTGTCTATTATGTGTATGTGTGAGCTAATATATACTGTCAGGGGGAGGGTTTTCTGTTGCCTGGAGATTTATCAGGCTGCCAATAGCAACCAATCACAGCTTAGCTTCTATTTTGCTACAGTTAATTAATCTAAGCTCTGAATGGTTAATATAGGCAATAATTTAATAATTACATTTATATCTAATTGTTTTGTGGTGTTTGTGTGCAGAATATATTTTTGTTAATACATTCTATTTTGTTAACAGCAGTTATTAACCCGGGCGAAGCCGGGTAGTACAGCTAGTATATATATATATATACACACATACATACACTGTATGTGTGTCTGCTGAACCCGCACCGTCTCATTTACAATCACGATATTTTGCACAGACACCTCATGTGACTCAGGGAACGTCATAGACTATGTTTTGAGGGGAAAATTTGACCCCGCGCTTTAGGCTGGGGCCACACAGGGCACTACTGTGATCCTCGCATGACACTCGGCTCACGCTGGGAGAACAGCAGGAGCCGAGTGCTATACGAGTGTCACCGTGACTGAGCTCTGATCATGCGATCGGACCTCAGCTGCGGGGGGACGGACCAGTACTGAGGAGGGGAGGGAGGGATTTATCTCCCTATCTCCTCCGTAGCTGGCTATTGCCATTCTCGCCCTGCACTCCCGGTGTACTGTGAGTGCAGTGCGATCTTTCTCTCGCCCCATACACTTGAATGGGTGCGATAGAAAGAGTCTCGCGTAACAATCGTAGCATGCTGCGATTGTTTTCTCGGTCCGATTGGGGCCGAGAAAATAATCGCTCATGTGTGCTGGCACATAGGCTAATATTAGTCTGGGTGGAATGCGATGTTTTATTGCATCCCACTCGCTCCGATTTTCATGCCGTGTGTCTTAAGCCTTACAGTTACTCTCCAAAAAAATTCCTTACATTAAAGTCAATGGAGCTAGGAGTTGAGGTCATTAATAGGAGCTGCGATTGGTTATTATAGGCAACAAAGAACATTGCTAGTGTAAGAAGCTTTTGTGTGAGGTAATATGATATCGATGGAGAGACGGATAGACAGACAGACAGGGAATGAGAGAGAGAGAAACAGAGACAGACAGGGAATGAGAGAGAGACAGAGACAGACAGATAGGGAATGAGAGAGAGACAGAGACAGACAGATAGGGAATGAGAGAGACAGAGACAGACAGATAGGGAATGAGAGAGAGACAGGGAATGAGAGAGACAGAGAGACAGGGAATGAGAGAGAGACAGGGAATGAGAGAGAGACAGGGAATGAGAGAGACAGGAAATGAGAGAGACAGGAAATGAGACATACTGCAGGGAAAGAGACAGACAGAGACATCCAGACAGACTACATGCACAGTTACACACTATACATAACCTCAGGAAATGAGAGAGACATGGAATGAGAGAGAGACAGGGAATGAGAGAGACAAGGAATGTGACAGACAGGGAATGAGAGAGAGACAGACAGGGAATGAGAGAGAGACAGGGAATGAGAGTGAGATAGGGAATGAGAGAGAGACAGGGAATGAGAGAGAGACAGGGAATGAGAGAGAGACAGACAGGGAATGAGAGAGAAAGGGAATGAGAGAGACAGGGAATGAGAGAGAGAAAGGGAATGAGAGAGACAGGGAATGAGAGAGAGAAAGGGAATGAGAGAGACAGGGAATGAGAGAGAGACAGGGAATGAGAGAGACAGACAGGGAATGAGAGAGAAAGGGAATGAGAGAGACAGGGAATGAGAGAGAGACAGGGAATGAGAGAGACAGGGAATGAGAGAGACAGGGAATGAGAGAGACAGGGAATGAGAGAGACAGGGAATGAGAGCGAGACAGGGAATGAGAGAGAGACAGGGAATGAGAGCGAGACAGGGAATGAGAGAGACAGGGAATGAGAGAGAGACAGGGAATGAGAGAGACAGGGAATGAAAGAGACAGGGAATGAGAGCGACAGGGAATGAGACATATTGCAGGGAAAGAGACAGACAGAGACGTCCAGACACACAGACTACATGCACAGTTACACACACTGTACATTACCTCATCTTGCAGTTTCTAATCAGTGAAGAGCAGGAGAGAAACCACGGGGACTTGCACGGAGGCTGCAGCAGCTGAACAGCGACAGGACCTGCATGTTCACTGGTCATGTGATCAGGCACATGATCAGTTAGATGACAGGTCCTTCACCGCAGCCCCCATAGTACATTTTCCTGTCCTGCACCGATCACATAGATCAATGCAGGAAGAGAGAGGGCAGCTCTCTTTGAGCGACTCGGGCCCCCTCATTGCCCTGATGGCGGCCCCGCCCCTGGGGCCCGGTGAGCTGAGGGATGAAAGGGGTGGGGCCTGGGCTGTCAGCTGCGGGCCCCCCCTCCTCCTGCCTCCAGCTCACGAGCCCCATAGCAGTGGCGTGGTCTGCCTCTATTGACGGTATGCCACTGCTTGTAATACAAAGAACGCAAAACATATTTAGAGATCCACCATAGATTCACAATCACAAGATAGCACATTAGTCCATCACTCCGCCTAGCCATATTGCAGCCAGGGAGTCCGTAACTTCTCATACAGTATAGAATTCTCCCTTCTTTCATACACTCTCTGTTCCAGCTATATAATACATTTCACCTTTTTAATGTATTCTCCCCTAGATGGGGGATCTTCTTTAGTCCAAGACCTAGCAATTATCTTCCTTGCCAAATATAGCAGTCTGGCAATTTTCATAGTATTTTCCACCCCAATCTCCTCAACATATCCCAATAGGCATATCAGTGGTTCCCTGGGAAGGACACATCCATATGTTCTTCCTATCCTATTGATAACCATAGTCCAAAAGGAGAACATCATGTGAAAAATTCCAACGTCACTTCCCTTACATCTTGAACAGTTAGAGTTACTTTTCAGCCCCGTTTTAAACATCAGTAAAGGAGACCTATATACCCGGTGAATCACATATAGGCGAGATAGTCTGGTCGGTTCACTCATAGAAAGTTTAGGTACGTACTCCAAAATACTTTCCCACATCTCCTCCGTTATCGTCCCAACTTCCTCTTCACCATTTAGATTTAGTTTTAAGTGGGTAGTTCAGAAGAAAGGTATGTAGTATATCTTTATACGTGCCAGAAATTATCCCTTTAGTGCTTCCTCCCCCATTACACACATAGTCCAGTACCAGGTCAGTCTGTATGGCTACACTCTTTTTAACCTTTTGAGTCGCAATCGCATATTTCATTTGACTGTAGTGAAGCCACTCAGATGCCGGCAACTGAAACTCACTCAACAGCCGTGGGAAGGACTTCATGGCCCCTCCACCTATTATTTGATGCATATATATATTATGGCCTTGCGTCTCCCCTCCTCGATATTACCCATTTTCTGAATTTCCGTGAGGTTATTGTTGTCCCAAATAGGTGTAAACTTGGTTAACTGGGTCACCCCTCTCACCCTCTTCAGCCTGTCCCAGGTCTTGTTTAAAAGTACCATTGTTGGAGATGTCCGGCACAGGAGCCCCACCGTGCCGTCCTCTATTCCCATTATCAATGGACTTCTGTCCACGATGTATTCCAACACCTCTTTAATGCCACCATCTTTCTCCCGATCAGACCACCATCAGAGGTGCTGACACTGTGTCGCCAGATAGTATAATTTTGGGTTTGATATTACTAGGCCACCCTCATCATCCTTCGGTCTCTGCAGGGTCACTAATCTCACCCTAGGCTGTTTTTTACCCCACACCAGGTCCCTGAACAGTGACTTTATCCCTTTAAATCTCTTCTTCGATATACAGACCAGAGCATTATGCAATATGAATAAGAGCTTAGGCATTACTACTATTTTTAATAAATTAACCCTTCCAACAACTGACAGATGAAGTTTGTTCCAGGCATCTACTTTGGCTCTCAATTTTTTCAAAAGTGGCAATAAGTTCACGTGTATGTATTTTTCTACTGGTATAGATATCTGGATAGTGGATACCTAAGTATTTAAACCCGTCCACACTCTTCAATTTATTAGCCCCCATATCATCATATGTCCAAGTTACTTCCTCATCCACTTTAAAGAGGCTCGATTTAGACCAGTTAATGGTTAGTCCTGAAACTTCTCCAAATTTCTCTATTGTCTGCATGGCATGATCCAGTGATGCCGATGGGTCTCCCAAAAATAATAGTAGGTCATCTGCATAAAGAGCTATTTTCTCCTCTAGGTTTCCATATCTAAATCCATGAATCTCCTTAAAGGGAACCTGTCACCTGAAATTTCGTTATTAAACTAAAAGAATCCCCTTCTGCAGCTCCTGAGCTGCATTCTAGAAAGGTTCATCTTGCTACTGGCCCGCCTTTCAGACCTAAATAAACACTTTATAAAATGTTACCTTTTGGTATGCCCCCGATCACCGTCGCTCGCAATTTGAACTGTGCTCAGTCCCGCAATACTGCCACTGGGCATGCGCGAGACTTCAGGAGCACTGAGTAACATGAGAGCGGCGGCGTCATCTGTCAATCAACACTAAGGGATGGCGAACAGCGGCAGGAGGGAGAATAAGGAACGCAATACAGTCTCCAGGAGACAACACCCCAGGCTCTGCTGATGCAAGTGTGCACAAGAATCCTGGATTTAGAGCATACTGATAGCTTGCCCTAGATATATTTGAGGACCATGGGAAATCTCACGCCAGACGCCGTAACGGTGATCCCCTGGACCTCTGATTCAGCCATGTGTTTTGTACCATCATTTCTAGCCCCAGTTACTATGGTGTGCACGTTTTGTGAGTACAGCCTTGGATATCGGCGTCTGGGGTAAGATTTCCCATGGTCCTTAAATATATCTAGGGCAAGCTATCAGTATGCTCTAAATCCAGGATTCTTGTGCACACTTGCATCAGCACAGCCTGGGGTGTTGTCTCCTGGAGACGTTGGGGTCTCTTTATTTTTTACTAGGCTGTTTCATCTTATAACATCATTGTTTATCGTGACCTTATGTCTAGCTGTGACTAGAGCCTAAACACACCGTAACTATTTGGAAAAATCTAAACGCATTTATTGTAATGTATTTTTTGCTAATTCATTGTGTGTTTTGTATTTCCTTAAAACATTTATTGTGTATTGGTTTTATACAGTAGCCAGATTATTCATTTCTGGTCCATTTTATATTGGGGATCACCTGGTTTTCTTGTGTGCTTTTGCAGGTTTTAAATGTTTTTAATGGTATGGCTATGGTTGTTTCACACCATAGGTGCTGTGTGACACAAAAATGTTTTTGATATGTAATAAACTTATTTATAATTATTGATTTATTTGTTTGGTGATCACTCATTTATGGCACTTCTTTTCTTCTTATTCTGATCACATGCTTCTAGTGCCAGGGGTGATCCCAGGGGTTGGTGCCCTCCTCTTTTCTTAGTATATAACTAATAGAACCATCAAATATTACAGTACCTTCCCCTGATGTCTTTACCCTGTCCCTTTCCCTCCTCCCCCCTTCCCCCTTTCCCTCTTCCCCCTCCCCCTTACCCCCTCTGCTCCCATCTTCCTCCTGTTCTTGTATACTATCATTGAGCATCGGGTTTCCCAAACCTGGTCCACAATCCCTACTAGATTCCTCCATTTCTACCCCTTCTTTTCCTCCTGAATACATTGTAATAACTCGTCCCCTTTTTGAAAAAAACTCCCCGCTCCCACCCTCCGCATATAGAAACATATTCCATATTAACCAATATGGTAATAAAATGGTAAACAATAAGTTAACTGGAATCTCAAATTATAGTCACCACCACCTTGCCTAATTAGGCAGCCACCATTTCCTGCGGAGCACACAACACCCCCTTCGCATTCCCTTTTACAGAACTGCAAACCTGAAATAAAGGAAAGAAATAAGCAGGCAATTGAAGAGAAAACAACCAAAAAAGAAGAAAAAATAGTCATTTGCAAGCTCCTGAAGAATGTCATAGAGCCTCAGCCGGCCTCAAATATTCTGCATTTTCAGACAGTCAGCTCAGTCCTTTGCACGGATCTGTTTTGCGTTTGTGTCAATCCACTGCATGGCTTCCTCCGGATCTGTATAAAAAAATGTACCCTCTCCAGAGCCACTACCCATAACTTGGACGGGAACATCAATGATTATTGCACCCCCATCTCTCACAGGCGCCTTTTTAATTCAGTAAATTTCATGCGTAGCTTTTGAATAGAAGTGCAGTAATCTGGGTAAATGGAGATTCTCTGACTGTCAATCATAAGATCCTTCATGTCTCTCGCCTTCTGCAGTATAACGTCTCTGTCCCTAGAATTGAGGCGTTTGGCCAGCACAGTGCGAGGTCCCCTGCCTGCTGGCTGTGGTTGCATTGGGACTCTGTGCGCACGCTCTACTGCGTAGAGCCTGGATAGGGTGTCAGCACTAATTTTGTCTCTGAGCCTCCCCTCTATATATTCAGTGGGGTTTCTTCCTTCCGCTTTCTCAGGAATACCAACAATCCTGATGTTGTTTCTGCTAGAGCGATTCTCTAGATCATCGTTTTTAGCCATAACTTCAGTTATATGCTGTGCAAATGTTTTTTCAGACTTTTGTAGTTTGGTAATATCATTCTCAGCTGTCCCAACCCTCTCCTTCACAGCTCCTGTTCTCAGATCAGCTTTCTTCAAGTCTTTTTTAGGCCTCTTTTACACGTCCGTGAAAATCACGCACGTTTTTCACGGACGTGTCAAAGTTGTGTATTGCCCTCGGTGTGCCGCGTGTATGGCACACCTGTGTTCTCCGTGTGTTATCCGTGATAACACACAGAGAATGGGAACTTTCTGCTCACCTGTCCCTGGCGTCGCTGTCCGTGGTGCTGATCTTCGGTCTCCGGTCCTGCCGACTCCCCGCTGCTGCTGCTTCCGGCCACAGTGAAGTGAATATTCAATTAGCATAATGAGCGGCGGTCGGCAGCAAGTGAAAGCAGCGGCAGAGGCAGGAAGGCAGGAGATGGTGAGTAAAGTTTTGTTTTTTTTCTCACAGACACGTCTTTTCTCCGGTGCGGGTCACATGGAACACATCCGTGTGGTCCGTTTGCATTACATGTGACATGTTTGCATTCCGTGTGACACCCGTGATGTGTGATGTGTGTCCAAAACCATAGGAATACATAGGTCTACGTGTGTACGTGTCTCCGGTACGTGAGAAAACTGCCAAACACGTACTAGAGGCACGTACGTGTGAAAGAGGCCTTAATACTGGCCACCTCTTTCTGTATTCCCCTAACTTGCTGTGTCAGGGCAGTCAAAGCTTGTTTGCAGAAAGAGACCACAGCAAAAACATCCTTTATAGTGGGGTTCATCTGAGCCTCCTCTGTGTTGTGGGCCCCCTCTGCCTCCTCTTCCTGGGCACTGTCTTGCTGTTCTTCATCATCCCCCATCTCCTCAGAGCTTACAGCATCCTCCCCTTCTCCCTCCTCCTCACCTCCATTGTCTGCATATTGCAAAGCCTCCTCTGGGATCCGGGCAAACTTTGCCAGCTTTGTTGCAGCCTGCATCCATTGCTGGCAGGCTGCATTAGCTTTCTCTGCTTCCTCTCGTGTCTCAGCTCCATTTTGAGAGCTGGGCCCTTTCCCTCCTCTGGAGTCTTTCTGCCGACGGCGGGTCACGGCGTCACTCCAAGTCCACAGATCACACCCCGTGCAAGTCCCCACCGTCCACTATCCGGTCGGCCGGCTGAGGCAGCTGTAATAGCGGCGGATCAGGGTATTTTTGTGGGTGTCTGCAGAAGAGCTCCAGAAACACTTCTCCTCACATTGCCTTCCAGGCCACGCCCCCGTCCTGGCGTCCCTGTTCCACTTACGCTGCTACATCCCGTCATGCCCCCTTGGTTTTCGACAGCCAATCACTCTTGCACCGGGGAACCTTGGGAACTTCCGGTTCTGGCCACGCTCTCAGGACAATGGGCGGAGCTTCAGCTTTGCGCGCTTTTGGTCGGGAAGATGGCGTTTTGGCGCCAAAGATGACAGAAAATGGCGGGAATGGATTTTTGACTCCGCAGCTTGGATTTTCAAAGCGCATGTCACCCAGGTTAGTGGGCCCAGTCAGAATCCTGTTCTTGATGCCAGAAATTTCAGGTGTGCCGCCCCTGCAGCAGTCAAACTGCTCGGATCCGGGGTCTGCTGTGGCTCGAGGGTCTCCGGACCCGGGGGCTCGGGGCCACTTCAAATGTAAAGGGGGGTATTTATAGGGAATAAGAGTTTGTGACGCCACCCGTGGTTTGCGGTAAGGGGAGTACCGCCGCTGCCGATGGGAGTACCCGGGGGAGATGGAGTAGTGCAGCCAGATGACGGTTCCCTCCACGGGTAGGGGAGGGACGGGACTCTGGATGGTGAAGGTGGTGTAGGGGAGCGTAGTGCAGGTTGGAAGCAGGGGAGGACAGCGTACTCACTCAGGCGGTGTTGGTGATGATGCGACCGCAAAGCAGACTCTGACAACAAGGTAAACCAAGTCTCTAGGTGCCGCTGCCTCTTGGGGGAGCTCGTCCGGGTATCCGTCCCCTCTGGTACTGCCGGGTGGTCCGGAGCCTGCCTCCGTGCACAAATTAGAAGTGTTCTGGTGGCCCGTTGACGTAAAGCTTTCCGGGCCCTGCTCCCTACTTGTTGGTAGTAGAGCTGCGCTCTCAAGGGCTCACGCTTGGGATTTCTGTGGGCTGCATGGGTTGGAAAGCCCTATCCCCCTCGTTGCACTAGTGCCCCTGATCTCTGAGCTTCTTGGGGACAGTTTATAAAGTCACTATCCTCCACAGGTTAATTGCCGGGTTGCCTGAAGCTACTCCCCGACCTAGGGTCCTGTACCCCGCCGTGCTTTCGGTCCCAGACCAGTTATTAGACTCGAGCTGCTGACCATCCTCCAAGACCAAGTCTAGGCACCCAGCCTCAATACCCTGCGACCGGGTCTCCAACTCCTCCAGGCCCAGACCACCGTCTGCGACCCAACCTGTAACATACAGGGAACCACCACTCCCTCAGCTCCTCACTTCTCGAGGGCTAACACTACCCTGCTCTCTACTTCACTCCCACAAACCTACCAGACCCCTAGGTGGGCGGCCCTATTCCAGCTCAGCAGCCCACTGGTGTGTCTGTCAGGGTGTGGTGTGGGGTGTGGTTGGGATTTGGACGCTGATGGAGGCAGTACCATAGGTTGGGAACCCGGAACCATGGGGGGTTGAGCCCTGCACTAAAGAGTAGAAAGTGCAGTACCCTGTGACGCCCTGACCAGTCCAGGGGCGTCACATTCCCAACAGCCCTGGGGCCCAGCTCTACCTGTGGGGAGCTATACCAACTCAGCTGCATCACCACCGACCCCAAGGGAACTGAATAGCAGCAGCGGCACATATCTGGCCGCATACCACAGATGGTGTCTCCCTTGTAAATATAATTACCATCATCATCAGCCATTTATTAAAACGACACCGCCAGGGTCACGGGCCCTGTCACCGCTACATTCTCCGAGCAAAACAGAGCCCACCCAGTAACGAGTGCCCCCAGACCCTAGTGCAGGCGTGTCAACTTGGCGTAACGAACAGGATTTTGTGCCCGTTACCATGGGTACTGTGTACGTAGAGACTGAATACTGAGTACTAGTGAACTAGTTACCGCCATTAGCCGTGTGGCACGTGCAAAGCAAGGGGGCGTGCCATTGTGGGCAGAACTCAGAAAAGCACGCAAAGAGGAGCCCCGCCGACGGAGCCTGGAAGAGGTTCACTAGGGGGGACGAACATGTCCAACCCGGAAGGAGATCAGGCTGCCGCTGCAGCCGCAGCCGTGGCACCTGCAATGCCACTCTCTATGCCGTACATATAGGGAGTAGCATAGTTACCGCAGTACTCGGGGGACTATGCACGAGACTGTTCTTTAAACCGGCCAAACCTGGGGCCAGGGACCCAACCATCAGGTATGAGAAAATCCGGCCCATCTACTTGGCGGGACAAGTATGTGGGAGGACGACCGGTCTTTTCAGTTGTGCTGGATGGCGTCACGATGCCCGCCCTCCTGGACACTGGGTCCCATGTGACAACAATGTCATATATCCTTTACCAGAGATACTGGGCTGACTCTGACATTACCCATGGCCCAGATAAAGACCTCACCATATTCGCCAGTAATGGTCAGCCTTTGCATCAAGTGGTGTATAAGGAGGTGACCATTAAGGTGGGGAGAGAAGAATTGAAGGCAAAAGGAATGATAATTGTGGATATTGATCGTCGAGAACGTAATCCCATGATGACTATCGGTACAAATGTAATAGAAAATTGTCTTGCAGAAGTAATTGTTTTGTTACAGCAGGTAGCAGAGACTGCCAGCTCTGGGCAGCAGCGTGCTCCGCAAAAGGAAATTAGAGCCCTGATGCAGAGGCAACAAATAGAACTGTCTGGAGGGGAAATTGGCACTGTCAGATTCAGTTACCCCTTCCCCATTGTAATACCCCCAAGAAGTGAAATGTTAATCTGGTGCCGGGCAGCAATAGGCCTCAGGGGTCAAGATTACTAGGCCCTGATAGAACCTGTATACTCAGGCAGCAGGCCTAATGTCCTGACGGCCA
Source organism: Anomaloglossus baeobatrachus (assembly GCF_048569485.1). Lineage (NCBI taxonomy): Eukaryota > Metazoa > Chordata > Amphibia > Anura > Aromobatidae > Anomaloglossus > Anomaloglossus baeobatrachus. Next base: position 381,568,917 of record NC_134353.1, on the reverse strand, counting down.
GAGGAGTGGCTGATGTCCGCAAGGGGAGGGTACACTACCCATCCGTGTTCTGAATTGTGGGGAGAAATAGGTCAAACTACCCCAGTATGCCACTGTTGCTAAGCTGTTCTCTGTTAGTAATAACACAATAGAGAACGTGGAACCTTTGACTCCGTATGACCAAGAGAAGGATGGCGCCAAGGGGCAGCTGGAGGATTGGTGTTAACGCTACAAATAGACACTGACACCACACCTTCGCACCAAAAGCATGGGGTAAACAGGATAGTCCAGGAATATGAGCAGGTCTTTAGCAAACACATTCTAGATTTCAGACAGGTAAAAGGGGTTCAACATCAAATCCCCACTGGAAACCATCCCCCTCATTAAAGAGAGATATCGCCCTGTGCCCCCGGCTCACTACCAACGTGCTAAAGAGATGTTACGAGAGATGAAGGAGGCCGGAGTGATCCGGGATAGTTGTAGCCCCTGGGCGGCTCCATTAGTCCTCGTGAGAATGAGGGATGGCACAATGAGAATGTGTATTGACTACTGGCAGATTAACAGCAATACACATAAAGATGCCTACCCGTTACTCATAGTTGAGGAGTCGCTAGCAGCTTTGAGATCCGCTAATTATTTTTCCACCTTAGATCTCACCAGCAGGTACCGGCAGGTTCCCGTGGACGAGGCAGACAAGGAGAAGACCGCATTCACGACACCCATGGGACTGTGAGTTTAACTACATGCCATTCGGGCTCTGCAATGCACCAGGGATGTTCCAGCGGTTAATGGAGTGCTGTCTTGGACATAAAAACTTTGAAACAGTCTTACTGTACCTGGATGATGTCAGTCTAATTGAAGACCTATGAGGACCACCTGCAGCACCTAGCTGAGGTGTTTGAGGCCTTGTGTAGGTTTCACCTGAAAGTGAAGCCGTCCAAGTGTCACCTGTTGAAGCCAAAGGTGCAGTACCTAGGTCATGTGGTAAGCGCTGATTGTGTGGCCCCTAATCCTGAAAACATCACAGTCATCAAGAACTGGCAAAGGCCCACCACAATCAAGCAGGTGCGGCAGTTCCTCGGGTTGGTAGGCTATTACAGAAGATTCATCCACGGTTTCACAAATATAGTGGCGCCCCTCCAAGACCTCTTAGTGGGCCAGACCAAGAACCAGAGTCCTCCATTTGAGTGGAACAGCCAACAAGAGGAGTCCTACATCCGGTTGAAAATGGCTCTTACGGGAGAGGAAGTTCTAGCCTTCCCCAACTATGGCAAACCGTTTATACTTTATGTAGATGCCAGCAATATGGGATTGGGAGCGGTACTGTCTCAAGTACAGGGATGCAGAGAAAAAGTGATTGCCTACGCCAGCAGGAAGCTCCGACTCACTGAAAGGAATCCCAAGAATTACAGTTCCTTTAAGCTGGAGTTCCTCATCATAGTCTTGGCTGTCACTGAGCAATTCAAGCATTACCTGGCTTCGGCGAAGTTTACAATCTTTACTAACAACAATCCATTGACTCACCTGGGGACCGCGAAGCTAGGTGCGCTGGAATAGCGATGGATGGCCCAGCTGTCCAACTATGAATTTACCATCAAATACTGGGCAGGCCGGAAAAACGCTAATGCAGACGCGCTGTCCAGGATGCCCCACTTGCCTGAAGCAGGAGAAGACCAGGATGAGCTGAAGGAAATAGAGCTGCCAGCCTTCCACCAGCACGGTGTATCCCAGTGCTTGCATCAAGTGAAAGAAAAGAGCTCCACCGTACAAGAGGTCTCCGTCAACCTGTTGTCCCACCATAGATGGGAGGAAACGCAAGACAGTGACCCGGCCATCCGATTAGTCAAAGAGCTGCTGATACAAGCCGACTCACACCCCGGTCAAGATGCTCCACAGGAAGCACAACAGCTGTGGAAAGAGAAATGCAAATTGTTCATCTACAAGGGTAAACTGTGTAGAAGATACATCAATCCGCCAACTCACGAACTGGCCTGTCAAATAGTGGTCCCACGGAGGGATGCCCCTATGGTCCTAGAGGCATACCCCGATGGAGCAGGACACTTCGGGTGGAAGAAGCTGTAGGTCCTGCTTCATGACCGTTTCTACTGGATTGGCATGAGAAAGGCGATCGAGAAATGGTGAGTGTGGCCCATGCCCCCTGAGGCGGACTATGAAAGCTAGAAGGCTCCCCTGCAGTCAATCATCATGAAGCAGCCGCTTGAACTAGTAGCCTTGGACCACGTGAAGCTAACTCCAAGCCGGTCAGGCTATGTCTACGCCCTCACCATTGTAGACCATTTCTCCCTGTTCCTGGTAGTGGTTCCAGTGAAGGAACAAACGGCCAAGACAGCAGCCAAGGTGTTCCAAGGATACTTTTGTCTACACCATGGTTACCTTGAAAGAGTGCTCACTGACCAGGGCCAAGCCTTTGAAGCAGAAGTGTTCCAAGAATTTTGTCACCTGTACAGCAGCAAGAAAATAAAAATGACGCCGTACCATCCCCAAATCAACGGTTTATGTGAGAAGGTGAACCAGGTGTATAAGAAAAAGAGGAAGAGGTATACCATACAGAGATCACCAAACAATTTGAAAAAGTGAAAAGCTTTTCTTGTGGTAACAAAGTGGACAAGTCCTGGCCCAAAGAGCAGAAGGAGCACACAAATGGACAACTTGTAAAAACAAAAAGCCAAAGAGGCATAAATCCCCAACACACCGGCCTCCTGAAAAGATGCTGAAATAATCAATGTAAAGTACCTCACATACAGTCATATGAAAAAGTTTGGGCACCCCTATTAATGTTAACCTTTTTTCTTTATAACAATTTGGATTTTTGCAACAGCTATTTCAGTTTCATATATCTAATAACTGATGGACTCAGTAATATTTCTGGATTGAAATGAGGTTTATTGTACTAACAGAAAATGTGCAATCCGTATTTAAACAAAATTTGACCCATGCAAAAGTATGGGCACCCTTATAAATTTCTTGCTTTGAACACTCCTAACTACTTTTTACTGACTTACTAAAGCACTAAATTGGTTTTGTAACCTCATTGAGCTTTGAACTTCATGGGCAGGTGTATCCAATCATGAGAAAAGGTATTTAAGGTGGCCACTTGCAAGTTGTTCTCCTATTTAAATCTCCTATGAAGAGTGGCATCATGGGCTCCTCAAAACAACTCTCAAATGATCTGAAAACAATGATTATTCAACATAGTTGTTCAGGGGAAGGATGCAAAAAGTGGTCTCAGAGATTTAAACTGTCAGTTTCCACTGTGAGGAACATAGTAAGGAAATGGAAGAACACAGGTACAGTTCTTGTTAAGCCCAGAAGTGGCAGGCCAAGAAAAATATCAGAAAGGCAGAGAAGAAGAATGGTGAGAACAGTCAAGGACAATCCACAAACCACCTCCAAAGACCTGCAGCATCATCTTGCTGTAGATGGTGTCAATGTGCATCGGTCAACAATACAGCGCACTTTGCACAAGGAGAAGCTGTATGGGAGAGTGATGTGAAAGAAGCCGTTTCTGCAAGCACGCCACAAACAGAGTCGCCTGAGGTATGCCAAAGCACATTTGGACAAGCCAGTTACATTTTGGAAGAAGGTCCTGTGGACTGATGAAACAAAGATTGAGTTGTTTGGTCATACAAAAAGGTGTCATGCATGGAGGCAAAAAAACATGGCACTCCAAGAAAAGCACTTGCTACCCACAGTAAAAATTTGGTGGAGGTTCTATCATGCTTTGGGGCTGTGTGGCCAATGCCGACACCGGGAATCTTGTTAAAGTTGAGGGTCGCATGGATTCAACTCAGTATCAGCAGATTCTTGACAATAATGTGCAAGAATCAGTGACGAAGTTGAAGTTACGCAGGGGATGGATATTTCAGCAAGACAATCAAGACAATAATCCAAAACAACGCTCCAAATCTACTCAGGCATTCATGCAGAGAAACAATTACAATGTTCTGGAATGGCCATCCCAGTCCCCAGACCTGAATATCATTGAAAATCTGTGGGATGATTTGAAGCGTGCTGTCCATGCTCAGCGACCATCAAACTTAACTGAACTGGAATTGTTTTGTAAACAGGAATGGTCAAATATACCTTCATCCAGGATCCAGGAACTCATTAAAAGCTACAGGAAGCGACTAGAGGCTGTTATTTTTGCAAAAGGAGGATCTACAAAATATTAATGTCACTTTTATGTTGAGGTGCCCATACTTTTGCACCGGTCAAATTTTGTTTAAATGCAGATTGCACATTTTCCGTTAGTACAATAAACCTCATTTCAATCCAGAAATATTACTGAGTCCATCAGTTATTAGGTAGATATATGAAACTGAAATAGCTGTTGCAAAAACCCAAATTGTTATAAAGAAAAAAGGTTAACATTAATAGGGGTGCCCAAACTTTTTCATATGACTGTATATAAGTACCTCCCATATATAAGTACAAGATTAATCCCCCCTTTCTTATTATATATATATAACATTTAATAGGGAATAAAGGTTTAGCTAATTGGTATACAAATAGTAATGAGCAAAAATGCACTCAAACGGACAAGTGTCTCAATTGTTTACAGCTGGCATATTGTTCACATAAATATATGGGAAGAACAAACAATGTCAAATAGATGAAAGTACCACCAGTTAGTATGCAGTTAGTAATGTGCAGCAATGTGCTCAAATGCACATGTATCCTATTTGCATATGGCTAATATATTGCCCATACAGATATATAGAAAATACAGCTTAGACAAAAATCCTAAGTATGTAAGAAAAGGAATCAGCTGGTTCATACAAACGTGGATACACATGTGTCCTATTTGTACCGATCTAATGTTGCTCATACAGATATATGATAGCAAATTAGTCTCGGGCAACACTCCTTAGATACAAAAGGTATGGAACCAATTAGAGCATACAGGGATATTACCACCTATCAGTCCCATAGGGGATAATCAGCCATAAGTATTAAAGAGCAAGGTCACACCATCCACAGCACATGTTCTTTCCCCTGAGGAAGCAACACAGGTAGTGGCGATATGCGTGGGGTCTTTCACACCGACCTAACCTCTCCCCCCCCTCTACCTCCCCATCCCCCCTTGGTATACCAGCGGTCCCATCAGGTATGAGTATGGGCCTGGTTCCCTCCTCCACTGGTTAGTCTATACCTGCACCCCCATCTGCTAGGACATATCCAAATTGTCTCTCCAGTAAAGGAGACAAACTCTAGCACAGCGCCACCTATTGGAAGTAGCGATCCTAAAAGTCACAAGTGGATTTTCAACAATCCTTTGCAATATGACTCAGGATATATAAGCCAGATCAGAATCCCAATTTGCAGACACGGTGTTTCGGGGTGCTTGCCCCTCGTCAGTGCAAAGTATGGGGGTGTCTGATCTGGCTCATGAGAAAGCTATGTGGGGATCACAGGGGAACACTATTCTCCTTAAGCAGACTTTGCAAGCCAGTCTGGCTGCCAGGTAAGGGGACTTATAGCTGCCACGCCCCTCTAAGAAATATTCAAATTGTCTCTCCAGTAAAGGAGACAAACTCTAGCACAGCGCCACCTATTGGAAGTAGCGATCCTAAAAGTCACAAGTGGATTTTCAACAATCCTTTGCAATATGACTCAGGATATATAAACCAGATCAGAATCCCAATTTGCAGACACGGTGTTTCGGGGTGCTTGCCCCTCATCAGTGCAAAGTATGGGGGTGTCTGATCTGGCTCATGAGAAAGCTATGTGGGGACCACGGGGGAACACTATTCTCCTTAAGGAGACTTTGCAAGCCAGTCTGGCTGCCAGGTAAGGGGACTTATAGCTGCCACGCCCCTCTAAGAAATATTCAAATTGTCTCTCCAGTAAAGGAGACAAACTCTAGCACAGCGCCACCTATTGGAAGTAGCGATCCTAAAAGTCACAAGTGGATTTTCAACAATCCTTTGCAATATGACTCAGGATATATAAGCCAGATCAGAATCCCAATCTGCAAATTATATATACATACTGCATATATACTGCTGCACAGTGCTCCTGTCCTGACCCTGTATACAGATACCTGCTGCACAGTGCTCCTGTCCTGACACTGTATACAGATACCTGCTGCACAGTGCTCCTGTCCTGACCCTGTATACAGATACCTGCTGCACAGTGCTCCTGTCCTGACACTGTATACAGATACCTGCTGCACGGTGCTCCTGTCCTGGCACTGTATACAGATACCTGCTGCACGGTGCTCCTGTCCTGACCCTGTATACAGATACCTGCTGCACAGTGCTCCTGTCCTGACACTGTATACAGATACCTGCTGCACGGTGCTCCTGTCCTGGCACTGTATACAGATACCTGCTGCACAGTGCTCCTGTCCTGACCCTGTATACAGATACCTGCTGCACAGTGCTCCTGTCCTGACACTGTATACAGATACCTGCTGCACAGTGCTCCTGTCCTGACACTGTATACAGATACCTGCTGCACAGTGCTCGTGTCCTGACACTGTATACTGATGCCTGCTGCACAGTGCTCCTGTCCTGACACTGTATACAGATACCTGCTGCACAGTGCTCCTGTCCTGACCCTGTATACAGATACCTGCTGCACAGTGCTCCTGTCCTGACCCTGTATACAGATACCTGCTGCACAGTGCTCCTGTCCTGACACTGTATACAGATACCTGCTGCACGGTGCTCCTGTCCTGGCACTGTATACAGATACCTGCTGCACGGTTCTCCTGTCCTGACACTGTATACAGATACCTGCTGCACAGTGCTCCTGTCCTGACACTGTATACAGATACCTGCTGCATGGTGCTCCTGTCCTGACACTGTATACATATACCTGCTGCACGGTGCTCCTGTCTGACACTGTATACAGATACCTGCTGCACAGTGCTCCTGTCCTGACACTGTATACAGATACCTGCTGCACAGTGCTCCTGTCCTGACACTGTATACAGATACCTGCTGCACAGTGCTCCTGTCCTGACACTGTATACAGATACCTGCTGCACGGTGCTCCTGTCCTGACACTGTATACAGATACCTGCTGCACGGTGCTCTTGTCCTGACACTGTATACAGATACCTGCTGCACAGTGCTCCTGTCCTGACACTGTATACAGATACCTGCTGCACGGTGCTCTTGTCCTGACTCTGTATACAGATACCTGCTGCACAGTGCTCCTGTCCTGACACTGTATACAGATACCTGCTGCACAGTGCTCCTGTCCTGACACTGTATACAGATACCTGCTGCACAGTGCTCCTGTCCTGATACTGTATACAGATACCTGCTGCACAGTGCTCCTGTCCTGATACTGTATACAGATACCTGCTGCACAGTGCTCCTGTCCTGATACTGTATACAGATACCTGCTGCACAGTGCTCCTGTCCTGATACTGTATACAGATACCTGCTGCACGTAGCTCCTGTCGCGGGCGGCGGGGCGCTGCGCTCTCCCACTGCTCGGGTCCGGCTGCCGCTGCTGATGCGGCCGCTGCTGCTCGGTGGCTCGAGCGATGGGTCGGATCCCGGGGACTCGAGCGGCGCTCCTCGCCCGTGAGTGAAAAGGGGATTAGTTTTGGGGATTTATTGTCCGTGACGCCACCCATGGTTGTGGTGATTGTGTGGACACCACCGCTGCTCTGGACGGGGATCCCGGGAGCGGTGACAGGGAGAAGCTTTGTTGTTATTTCTCCCCTCCGTGGGTAGAGGGTTGGTTGTCCCGGGGCCCGGTGATGGGGTAGGGGTGGATGGCAGGCCGGGTGCGGGGCCTGGTGAGGTGCAGGGTCGCAGGGGCAGCGCTGTGCCGCACGGCACGGTGGTACTCACTCAGCCTGAGACGTTGACACAGTTCTCGGTAAAACACACGGCTGGAAAGACGGTTCCCACGGGGTTGCTTTTCCCCGGTAGTTAACGGTGACTGTCTCTTTCCCTGCACCTAGTACTTCTGTTGGTTGCGATGGGTTCCCACCGGTAACCCGCTCCCCGACTTGGATATGGGCCGGAGGAGCCCCTCTTTGCCCGCAGGTGCTGGCCCTGAGAAACTGGTGCCTTGGCGGTGGCGGTGTCTCTCTCATACGGTTGGACTGTTGCCTTCAATCGGGACTTAGTTGTTTGGAGACCCGGAGGTCCCCTTCACTGATGGATTTGGCAAATTAACGGCGACTCCAAGCCTTGCCGGGATCCGAAAGGCCCCTGCCAATGGTGCTGGCTTTTCCTTGTGTACCGGTCCGGTACCGCCGGGCCACCACCCGTCCACGGTCCTTACGGCAACTCTGATAGGCCACTCCTGCAGACGGTCACCGCCGTCTGCTAACCTTACTGTCTCTGTCCGGGGCACACACCCGGACCAACTTCAGGCTCTGTTGCTGTCACTTTTCTCCTCACACTTGCTCCTCCAAACTCTGTCTCTCCTCTCACTTCCCTAGCTTCACTCTAACTCCTTCTGACTGCCTGTGTTTTCCCTCCTCCAGGACTGTGAACTCCTTGGTGGGTGGAGACCAACCACCTGGCTCCACCGCCTGGTGTGGACAACAGCCCCTGGGGAAGGCAACAAGGGTTTCTGGTCTAGCTTAGATGTGCCTATCCGGGGTGTAGGGTGTGGTGATGTCATTACCTGTGACCCCTGGCTTGTCCAGGGCGTCACAATCCCCCTTAGCAAAATGCAGACCGTCCGCGGGCTGCCCGTCCAACACCGGTTTTCTTTTTCTTTAAACTGTAAAAGATAAAAAACGGTAACACATACAATTATATTAACATCATCCCGCAACGGGAGGCACTTTTCTTAAACGTTGCAAACGGTTTCAAACGGTTAACGGTTACGGCTTCCGCTCTCACCCACCCAAGTATCCAGGCCCTGATGCTGCCCCTAAGAAAACAGAGAAAAAAAAGAGAGAAAAAAAGGGAACCAGCACGATCTGAAATTGGCATGCATCATATAAAAAGTGAAAATTCACAAATTTATTCCAACTGTACTATAATAAAAAAATGAGATTTTTAGCAAATAATTGATCAATTTTTTGAGCCACCCCTGCCAACGTCACGGCAAATCTCAATAGGGGGGTCCTACTCTACATTCTGTATTTCATGTGCCATGCGGCCTCCTAGATAAAGTTAAAAGCAGAACCATAATGGAGCACACATACCTGCAACCTGTATATAGCCGCTTCCATGTTGCAAAAAAGGCACTTGTGGATAGAGACCAGCCCAGGTCCCAGCATGTGGAGCAAGCCCTACACATACCAGGACTGTATCAGAACTGATCCTCCCAGTGTCAAACAGCAACCATTGATAAAGGCGGACCAGATCCAAGAATGGTGCTTAATTAGCATTGCCTGTGGAAAGGGGTGAGGTAACTGAGTCTGAACAGCTACCAACAGGAGGAATATATTGCAAGCCAAAATCAGGCGTGCATGGTATGGTGTTGGTCAGGCACCAGATTTGTAGCATAACTACGGTCAAAACAGAGAAAAAAAGGGAACCAGCACGATCTGAAATTGGCATGCATCATATAAAAAGTGAAAATTCACAAATTTATTCCAACTGTACTATAATAAAAAAATGAGATTTTTAGCAAATTGCGGTTATTTACAGGTTACAGGTATGTGTGCTCTATTATGGTTCTGCTTTTAACTTTATCTAGGAGGCCGCATGGCACATGAAATACAGAATATAGAGTAGGACCCCCCTATTGAGATTTGCCGTGACGTTGGCAGGGGTGGCTCAAAAAATTGATCAATTATTTGCTAAAAATCTCATTTTTTTTATTGTAGTACAGTTGGAATAAATCTGTGAATTTTAACTTTTTATATGATGCATGCCAATTTCAGATCGTGCTGGCTCCCCTCTCTCTCTGTTTGGTCGTAGTTATGCTACAAATTCTGGTGGCCGGTCACCACCATGCCATGCACGCCTGATTTTGGTTTGCTCTGTATTCCTCCTGTTGGTAGCTGTTCAGATTCAGCTACCTCACCCCTTTCCACAGGCAATGCTAATTAAGCACCATCTTGGATCTGGTCCGCCTTTATCAATGGTTGCTGTTTGGCACTGGGAGGATCAGTTCTGATATAGTCCTGGTATGGTGCAGAGCTTGCTCCACATGCTGGGACCTGGGCTGGTCTCTATCCACAAGTGCCTTTTTTGCAACATAGAAGCGGTTATTTACAGGTTACAGGTATGTGTGCTCTATTATGGTTCTGCTTTTAACTTTATCTAGGAGGCCGCATGGCACATGAAATACAGAATATAGAGTAGGACCCCCCTATTGAGATTTGCCGTGACGTTGGCAGGGGTGGCTCAAAAAATTGATCAATTATTTGCTAAAAATCTCATTTTTTTTTATTGTAGTACAGTTGGAATAAATCTGTGAATTTTCACTTTTTATATGATGCATGCCAATTTCAGATCGTGCTGGCTCCCCTCTCTCCCTAAGAAAACAGGCAGCACCCCTTGACCCCAGTACTGCACCAAGTTACCCGAGTGGGATCTGTCCTTGCCAGGGGACCCACGTCCATGGGGAGCCCCTGGAACCCCCAGAGGGTAGCCACCGGTTCCTGTGGTGGCTGGGCCCCAGCCTGCTCCACTGCGGGCCCTCCCTCCAATCTGCCTCCCCGGAGGCGGTAACGGTGGAGCCATAACAACATTTTATTTACAAGCCACTAACGTTTGTGGTTGCCCTGCAAGTTCACGGGCTTGTTCATAAGGAGTCCCTTACGCAACTTTAAACGGTCCCCACAGGGACAACGGTGCCGGCAACGACCGGTTCAATCAGCAGGTTAATCAGGTTAACTTCGGTTAATCATTTTCATTTTCAAAAACTTGCACAACTTTTAAACACAGTGCTTTCAACACACATGTTCACCCCCCCCCTCTAAATAGTAGTTTCCCTGTACCTAAGTGGGGGTCTACCTAGGTTGGGGCGAGTGGACCTCCGGGGTCAGTGGTGACAGGCAGCGGGGGAGAGGGAACAATCAGTCTCTCTTCCCTGTTATCGTGTGGGGCAGGCGGAGGCATATGGGAGCTGGGCACAGGTTCATCCCTGGGCACTGGCACTGGCTCTGGCTCACGGTTGACCATCTCCATCATTTCTTCATCCACGGGTTGTGGGAATATTATCACTGGAAGAATCACCGCGTCGTTCTGTGTAGGTCAGTCCGCTGGGAAGTCACCCATCACGGTGTGGATTACCTCTTTTGCCTTCCCCGCTGGTGGAGGAACCGGAACTTCAGCCGTTGCCCTCAATGCTGGTGGGCACCTTTTCAGATGGTCCCGGGAAACCGTGGCCAAAGTGCCCCCTCGGTCACGACTGATCTGGTAGGCCTTCCCATCTTCCCATCCTGTGGGCTGTATGACGTATGGGGTTTGTTCCCATTGATCATCCAGCTTGTGGGTTCTCCTCTTCCGCTTAAGCACTACAACTCCAGGCTGGAAAGGGCCAGCAGACGCCTTCTGGTTGAAGCGCCGCTCCTGTTGTTCCCGACTCCGACTTAAGTTGTTCTCCACATATTCCTGAATCTGCCGGTACTGAACCCTCCGCCGGGTGTCCCATTCAGCCGTCGAGGGGAGTGTTTCTGGGGCTTCCAATCCCATTTCCAGGTCCACCGGCAGTCGGCCGGGGCGAGCCCTCATCAGATATGCTGGGGTGCACTTCGTTGAGCTGGACGGGATATTGTTGTACATATCGACCAAGTCAGGCAGCTTCTCCGGCCACAGGTTCCGCTCTTCTAGCGGCAACGTCTTGAGGAGGCCAAGGACCAAATGGTTCATCTTTTCACACATGCCGTTGGTTTGGGCATGGTAAGGCATGGTCCGGATCTTCTTGCAGCCGTACAACTGACAGAACTCATGGAACACCTCCGCTTCAAAGGCTGGGCCTTGGTCAGTAAGCACCTTCTCAGGGTATCCATGTGGTCGACAGAAGTAAGCTTGGAACGCTCTAGCAGCGGTACGGCCGGTTAGGTCTTTGACCGGGACAACCACCATGAACCTTGAATAGTGATCCACTATGGTGAGAGCGTAAGTGTACCCACTTCGGCTGGGGGTGAGCTTCACATGGTCCAGGGCGACCAGCTCCAGCGGTTGATGTGTAACGATCGGGTGCAGGGGTGCCTTCTGGCTGGCCTCGTCCTTCCTTCTCAGCGTGCACGGGCCGCACTCTCGGCACCAGGCCTCCACAGACTCCCGCATCCCGCTCCAATAGAACCGCTCCCTCAACAGCATTTCCAATTTCTTCCATCCAAAGTGTCCGGCACCATCATGGTACGCTTGTAGAATGGTGGACACATTAGCTTGGGGAATCACCAACTGGTGGATTTTCTCATGAGTCTTTGGGTTAATCAGCTCACGGTACAACTTCCCTTGGTGTAGATACAGCCGGGTCTGTTCTTTCCACAGGCGTTGGGCTTCAGCTGGGGCGGCAGGGTCTATTCCGGCAGCGCCTTGCTCCACTAGGGTCTTGACCAGGCGGACAGCGGGCGCCTGGTTTTGAGCTTCCTGCCACTCCTGACTGGGTAGCGGGTCCAGGTTCACCCGTTGTTGGTGAACATGGACCTTTTCAGTTGGTGGCTGGTGAAATGCAGGCAACTCGATCTCTTCGAGGTCATCATCCTCGCACCCTTCTTCTGACAAGTGGGGCATCCGAGAGAGTGCATCAGCATTAACGTTGGCACGACCGGCCCTGTATTTAATTGTGAAGTCGTAGTTGGCTAGCCTGGCTACCCACCGCTGTTCCAACGCACCCAACTTGGCCGTGTCCAGGTGGGTCAGCGGATTGTTATCCGTGAAAGCGGTGAATTTTGCTGCGGCCAAGTAATGGCGGAACCGCTCGGTGATAGCCCACACCAGTGCCAGGAGCTCCAGCTTGAAAGAGCTGTAATTTTCAGGGTTCCTTTCAGTCGGTCGGAGCTTTCGGCTAGCATAGGCAATCACTTTTTCCTTCCCATCCTGGACCTGGGACAAGACTGCCCCCAAGCCCACATTGCTGGCATCAGTGTAGAGGATGAACGGGTGGCTGTAATCAGGATACGCTAGGATCTCCTCCCCGGTCAAGGCCGCTTTCAGCTGGTGGAAGGATTCCTCATGCCTCTCTTCCCACACCAGTGGGGCTCCGAGGGGTCTACCACCTTTGGTCTGTCCCACGAGGAGGTCTTGCATGGGGGCAGCCATCTTCGTGTATCCCTTGATGAAGCGACGGTAGTACCCTACCAGACCCAGAAACTGCCTTACTTCCCTCACTGTGGTTGGCCTCGGCCAGTCTTGGATGGCAGTGACCTTCTCGGGGTCGGGGGCGACACCTTCTGCTCCCACTACATGCCCCAGGTACTGCACTCTGGGTTTCAGCAGATGACACTTGGAGGGCTTCAACTTCATCCCGTACTTGGCAAGGGACGCGAACACCTCGGCTAGGTGTTCCAGATGGGCTTCATATGTCTGTGAATACACAATTACATCATCCAGGTACAACAGGATGGTCTCAAAATTCAGGTGCCCCAAACAGCACTCCATCAGCCGTTGGAAGGTACCCGAGGCATTGCACAGCCCGAACGGCATACTGTTGAATTCACAGAGTCCCATAGGGGTGGTAAAGGCAGTTTTCTCTTGGTCTTCGGGCGCCACGGCCACCTGCCAGTACCCACTGGTGAGGTCAAGGGTGGAGAAGTAGTTTGAGGTTCTCAGCGCGGACAAGGACTCCTCGATACGGGGCAGAGGGTAGGCATCTTTATGTGTTATCTGGTTAATCTTCCGGTAATCCACGCACATCCGCATGGTGCCGTCTTTCTTCTTAACCAGCACCAACGGGGCGGCCCAGGGACTACAGCTGTCCCTAATAACCCCTGCCTCCCTCATATTCCTCAACATGTCCTTGGCGCACTGGTAGTGCGCAGGGGGAATGGGCCTGTACCTCTCTTTGATAGGTGGATGTTCACCGGTAGGGATATGGTGTTGGACCCCTTTAATCTGCCCAAAGTCTAGGGGATGTTTGCTAAAAACTTGCTCGTACTCCCGTACCACCCTGTATACCCCTTCTTTGTGATGTGTAGGGGTATCGTCAGTGCCCACGTGTAGCTGTTGGTGCCACTCGTCTAACTCCCCTTGGGGCGGGTGAGTGCTGGCAGTAGGTAGTGAAACTGGAGGGGCTGCTTCATGGATGGTGTGGGGATCTAGGGTGAGCAACTTGGCAAGTGTGGCATACCGGGGAAGCCTGACTTCTTCCTCTCCACAGTTCAGCACCCTCACGGGCACTCTCCCCTTCTTTACATCTACCACCCCTTGGGCGGCCATTACTGTGGGCCAGTGCTCGGAGGGCATGGGCTCTATCATGGCAGGGTAGTCACGCCCCTGAGGCCCTACTGCTGCCCTACACCAAATCATCATCTCACTCCTAGGGGGCACAGTCAACGGGGCAACATCCATCACTCTCACTCCACCAATCTCCCCTCCCTCGGATCTCACGCTGCACAGCTCTTTGTCGGCTCCCCGCCGCCGTGGCAGCCAGCTGCTGCAGTAGGGCCAACACATCACTCATACAGTGCTCCATCACATTGGTTCCCAGCACTATCTTCGGGTTATGATCACTGGGTTCATTCATGATCACAATCATACCCTGGTGTTGCAGTTCAGCTCGCCCCACAGTCATGGCCACTTGTTTATACCCCACTTGGGTCAGTGGGAGTCCATCAGCGGCAATCAGTGTTATACTAGTATCTGTGGGAGCCAACTCGTCTGTCCTCCAATACCGTTGGTACAATGTGTATGGTATGGTGGTTACCTGTGATCCAGTATCCAAGAGAGCCATCACCGGTATGCCGTCCACAGCCACGGGGATGATGGGCCGGGCCCCGATATACCGGTCCCGCCAGTCTGGGGGGCCACGGGGTTCTACTCCTGAGGATTGGCCCGTGGCCCCAGGGGTTGCTCGTTTAGCGGGCACTGTCGGAAGTAATGGCCAGGCTTGCTGCACCTGTAGCAGATTGGAGGTCTGTTCCGCGAATTGTTAGCACTTCTCCGCTGCATCCAGGGAACATCCTCAGGGCTGTCGGCGAGCTGTATCTTTGCTGGAGGCTGGGATCTGGTCAGAGGTTGGAGTGCGGCGAGAATCTTGGCGAGGTCTCCATCCATGCGGCGGACCTGGGCAGCCAGTTCTTCCATCGTGCTGCTTGGAGCTGTAGGTACTGGAGAGGCTGGTAAGGCAGGGGCCACCACGACGGGGGCCGTCTCAACTGGCCACGGGGCTGGTTCCAAGACTTCCGAAGCTGGGGGTTGCAGAGCTTTAATGGCCCGTTCCTTTAACACAGCAAAGTCCACATCAGGGTGCTCTAGGGCCCACAGCCGGAGTTGTTTGCGATCCTCGGAGGACCTCATCCCCTGCACAAATTGCTCTACTAACATTTTGTTGCTGTCCGCCTCATTGATGGTGTCCACCCGCTTCAGTGTGCGGAGGGCGGTTTGCAGACGTAAAACGTAGTCCCGAATGCTGTCCACAGACCGTTGCCGACATTGGTAAAACTGCATCCTCAGCTCGGCTTCGGTACGGGTCTCAAAGGCAGTCTGTAGTTTCTCAAAGATGGTGGCTACAGAGAACCGGTCCCCCTCGGCCCAGGTCTCCGCCTCCTGCTCAGCCGCGCCGGTTAGCTGCCCCAGCACTACCGCTGCACGTTGCTTATCAGTCAGGGGGTAAAATTCTAGGAGCGGGCTAAGCTTCTTCCGGAAGACCTGTAACGCATCAGGCTTCCCGTCGTACTGTGGCAGCCAGGTAGCTCCGGGCACATAGGGCAAGGAGAACGGCATCACCTGAGCGAGAGCTGGGACCGCGGCACCCCCCGCCAGCGCGGCCGGGACCTGGGCAGGCCCATTCCCATCCACGGGTGCCACTGCGGCTGCGACCGCCGCTCCTCCAGCAGCTCCTTGGGGCGCAGACATCTTGTTTCCATCCCCCTTAGCCTCTTTCCGGCTCCCCCTCTATCGGGGCGGGGTTTTGGCCTTCGCGCCTCCACTACTCGAGGAGACGCTCGAGCGGGAACTTTTCGCGCCAAAGATGGCGGCTTCTGAAATTTTCTGGCCGGACTCCTCCGGCGGTAACAAGGCGCACCTCTACCAGACGGCAGAGCGGTAAGATCCTGTTCGTGACGCCAAGTTGTCGCGGGCGGAGGAGGGGGAGCTGCGCTCTCCCACTGCTCGGGTCCGGCTGCCGCTGCTGCTGCGGCCGCTGCTGCTCGGTGGCTCGAGCGATGGGCCGGATCCCGGGGACTCGAGCGGCGCTCCTCGCCCGTGAGTGAAAAGGGGATTGGTTTTGGGGATTTATTGTCCGTGACGCCACCCACGGTTGTGGTGATTGTGTGGACACCACCGCTGCTCTGGACGGGGATCCCGGGAGCGGTGACAGGGAGCAGCTTTGTTGTTATTTCTCCCCTCCGTGGGTAGGGGGTTGGTTGTCCCGGGGCCCGGTGATGGGGTAGGGGTGGATGGCAGGCCGGGTGCGGGGCCTGGTGAGGTGCAGGGTCGCAGGGGCAGCGCTGTGCCGCACGGCACGGTGGTACTCACTCAGCCTGAGACGTTGACACAGTTCTCGGTAAGACACACGGCTGGAAAGACGGTTCCCACGGACGGCTGCTGTTGCTTTTCCCTGGTAGTTAACGGTGACTGTCTCTTTCCCTGCACCTAGTACTTCTGTTGGTTGCGATGGGTTCCCACCGGTAACCCGCTCCCCGACTTGGATATGGGCCGGAGGAGCCCCTCTTTGCCCGCAGGTGCTGGCCCTGAGAAACTGGTGCCTTGGCGGTGGCGGTGTCTATCTCATACGGTTGGACTGTTGCCTTCAATCGGGACTTAGTTGTTTGGAGACCCGGAGGTCCCCTTCACTGACGGATTTGGCAAATTCACGGTGACTCCAAGCCTTGCCGGGATCCGAAAGGCCCCTGCCAATGGTGCTGGCTTCTCCTTGTGTACCGGTCCGGTACCGCCGGGCCACCACCCGTCCACGGTCCTTACGGCAACTCTGATAGGCCACTCCTGCAGACGGTCACCGCCGTCTGCTAACCTTGCTATCTCTGTCCGGGGCACACACCAGGACCAACTTCAGGCTCTGTTGCTGTCACTTTTCTCCTCACACTTGCTCCTCCAAACTCTGTCTCTCCTCTCACTTCCCTAGCTTCACTCTAACTCCTTCTGACTGCCTGTGTTTTCCCTCCTCCAGGACTGTGAACTCCTTGGTGGGTGGAGACCAACCGCCTGGCTCCACCCCCTGGTGTGGACAACAGCCCCTGGGGAAGGAAACAAGGGTTTCTGGTCTAGCTTAGATGTGCCTATCCGGGGTGTAGGGTGTGGTGATGTCATTACCTGTGACCCCTGGCTTGTCCAGGGCGTCACACTCCTGTCCTGACACTGTATACAGATACCTGCTGCACGGTGCTCCTGTCCTGACACTGTATACAGATACCTGCTGCACAGTGCTCCTGTCCTGACACTGTATACAGATACCTGCTGCACAGTGCTCCTGTCCTGACACTGTATACAGATACCTGCTGCACAGTGCTCCTGTCCTGACCCTGTATACAGATACCTGCTGCACGGTGCTCCTGTCCTGACCCTGTATACAGATACCTGCTGCACAGTGCTCCTGTCCTGACACTGTATACAGATACCTGCTGCATGGTGCTCCTGTCCTGACACTGTATACAGATACCTGTTGCACAGTGCTCCTGTCCTGACACTGTATACAGATACCTGCTGCACGGTGCTCGTGTCCTGACCCTGTATACAGATACCTGCTGCACAGTGCTCCTGTCCTGACACTGTATACAGATACCTGCTGCACGGTGCTCCTGTCCTGACACTGTATACTGATGCCTGCTGCACGGAGCTCCTGTCCTGACACGGTATACAGATACCTGCTGCACGGAGTTCCTGTCCTGACACTGTATACAGATACCTGCTGCACGGTGCTCCTGTGCTGACACTGTATACAGATACCTGCTGCACAGTGCTCCTGTCCTGACACTGTATACTGATACCTGCTGCACGGTGCTCCTGTCCTGACACTGTATACAGATACCTGCTGCACAGTGCTCCTGTCTGACACTGTATACAGATACCTGCTGCACGGTGCTCCTGTTCTGACCCTGTATACAGATACCTGCTGCACGGTGCTCCTGTCTGACACTGTATACATATACCTGCTGCACAGTGCTCCTGTCTGACACTGTATACATATACCTGCTGCACAGTGCTCCTGTCCTGACCCTGTATACAGATACCTGCTGCACGGTGCTCCTGTCCTGACACTATATACTGATACCTGCTGCACAGTGCTCCTGTCCTGACACTGTATACAGATACCTGCTGCACAGTGCTCCTGTCCTGACACTGTATACAGATACCTGCTGCACAGTACTCCTGTCCTTACACTGTATACTGACGCCTGCTGCACAGTGCTCCTGTCCTGCTACTGTATACAGATATCTGCTGCACGGTGCTCCTGTCCTGTCTGACACTGTATAATGACGCCTGCTGCACGGTGCTCCTGACTGACACTGTATACAGATACTTGCTGCACAGTGCTCCTGTCCTGACACTGTATACAGATACCTGCTGCACAGTGCTCCTGTCCTGACACTGTATACAGATACCTGCTGCACAGTGCTCCTGTCCTTACACTGTATACAGATACCTGCTACACAGTGCTCCTGTCCTGACACAGTATACTGGAGCCTGCTGCACGGTGCTCCTGTCCTGACACTGTATACTGAAGCCTGCTGCACGGTGCTCCTGTCCTGACACTGTATACAGATACCTGCTGCACGGTGCTCCTGTCCTGACACTGTATACAGATACCTGCTGCACAGTGCTCCTGTTCTGACACTGTATACAGATACCTGCTGAACCGTGCTCCTGTCCTGACACTGTATACTGCTTTCTGCTGAACGGTGCTCCTGTCTTGACACTGTATACAGATACCTGCTGCACGGTGCTCCTGTGCTGACACTGTATACAGATACCTGCTGCACAGTGCTCCTGTCCTGACACTGTATACAGAAACCTGCTGCACAGTGCTCCTGTCCTGACACTGTATACTGAAGCCTGATGCACGGTGCTCCTGTCCTGACACTGTATACAGATACCTGCTGCACAGTGCTCCTGTCCTGACACTGTATACTGAAGCCAGCTGCACGGTGCTCCTGTCCTGACACTGTATACTGAAGCCAGCTGCACGGTGCTCCTGTCCTGACACTGTATACTGATACCTGCTACACGGTGCTCCTGTGCTGACACTGTATACAGATACCTGCTGCACAGTGCTCCTGTCCTGACACTGTATACAGAAACCTGCTGCACAGTGCTCCTGTCCTGACACTGTATACTGAAGCCTGATGCACGGTGCTCCTGTCCTGACACTGTATACAGATACCTGCTGCACAGTGCTCCTGTCCTGACCCTGTATACAGATACCTGCTGCACGGTGCTCCTGTCCTGACCCTGTATACAGATACCTGCTGCACAGTGCTCCTGTCCTGACACTGTATACAGATACCTGCTGCACGGTGCTCCTGTCATGACACTGTATACAGATACCTGCTGCACAGTGCTCCTGTCCTGACACTGTATACAGATACCTGCTGCACAGTGCTCCTGTCCTGACCCTGTATACATATACCTGCTGCACAGTGCTCCTGTCCTGACTGTATACAGATACCTGCTGCACGGTGCTCGTGTCCTGACCCTGTATACAGATACCTGCTGCACAGTGCTCCTGTCCTGACACTGTATACAGATAGCTGCTGCACGGTGCTCCTGTCCTGACACTGTATACTGATGCCTGCTGCACGGAGCTCCTGTCCTGACACGGTATACAGATACCTGCTGCACGGAGCTCCTGTCCTGACACTGTATACAGATACCTGCTGCACGGTGCTCCTGTCCTGACACTGTATACAGATACCTGCTGCACAGTGCTCCTGTCCTGACACTGTATACTGATACCTGCTGCACGGTGCTCCTGTCCTGACACTGTATACAGATACCTGCTGCACAGTGCTCCTGTCTGACACTGTATACATATACCTGCTGCACAGTGCTCCTGTCCTAACCCTGTATAAAGATACCTGCTGCACGGTGCTCCTGTCTGACACTGTATACATATACCTGCTGCACAGTGCTCCTTTTTGACACTGTATACAGATACCTGCTGCACAGTGCTCCTGTCCTGACACTGTATACAGATACCTGCTGCACAGTACTCCTGTCCTTACACTGTATACTGACGCCTGCTGCACAGTGCTCCTGTCCTGCTACTGTATACAGATATCTGCTGCACGGTGCTCCTGTCCTGACTGACACTGTATACTGACGCCTGCTGCACGGTGCTCCTGACTGACACTGTATACAGATACTTGCTGCACAGTGCTCCTGTCCTGACACTGTATACAGATACCTGCTGCACAGTGCTCCTGTCCTGACACTGTATACAGATACCTGCTGCACAGTGCTCCTGCCCTTACACTGTATACAGATACCTGCTACACAGTGCTCCTGTCCTGACACAGTATACTGGAGCCTGCTGCATGGTGCTCCTGTCCTGACACTGTATACTGAAGCCTGCTGCACGGTGCTCCTGTCCTGACACTGTATACAGATACCTGCTGCACGGTGCTCCTGTCCTGACACTGTATACAGATACCTGCTGCACGGTGCTCCTGTTCTGACACTGTATACAGATACCTGCTGAACCGTGCTCCTGTCCTGACACTGTATACTGATATCTGCTGCACGGTGCTCCTGTCCTGACACTGTATACTGAAGCCAGCTGCACGGTGCTCCTGTCCTGACACTGTATACTGAAGCCAGCTGCACGGTGCTCCTGTCCTGACACTGTATACTGATACCTGCTACACGGTGCTCCTGTGCTGACACTGTATACAGATACCTGCTGCACAGTGCTCCTGTCCTGACACTGTATACAGATACCTGCTGCACAGTGCTCCTGTCCTGACACTGTATACTGAAGCCTGATGCACGGTGCTCCTGTCCTGACACTGTATACAGATACCTGCTGCACAGTGCTCCTGTCCTGACACTGTATACTGAAGCCTGCTGCACGGTGCTCCTGTCCTGACACTGTATACAGATACCTGCTACACAGTGCTCCTGTCCTGACACTGTATACAGATACCTGCTGCACGGTGCTCCTGTCCTGACACTGTATACAGATACCTGCTGCACAGTGCTCCTGTCCTAACACTGTATACAGATACCTGCTGCACAGTGCTCCTGTCCTGACACTGTATACAGATACCTGCTGTACAGTGCTCCTGTCCTGACACTGTATACAGATACCTGCTGCAAGGTGCTCCTGTCCTGACACTGTATACTGATACCTGCTGCACGGTGCTCCTGTCCTGACACTGTATACAGATACCTGCTGCACAGTGCTGCTGTCCTGACACTGTATACAGATACCTGCTGCACGGTGCTCCTGTCCTGACACTGTATACTGATACCTGCTGCACGGTGCTCCTGTCCTGACACTGTATACTGATATCTGCTGCACGGTGCTGCTGTCCTGACACTGTATACAGATACCTGCTGCACGGTGCTCCTGTCCTGACACTGTATACAGATACCTGCTGCACGGTGCTCCTGTCCTGACACTGTATACAGATACCTGCTGCACATTGCTCCTGTCCTGACACTGTATACAGATACCTGCTGCACGGTGCTCCTGTCCTGACACTGTATACAGATACCTGCTGCACATTGCTCCTGTCCTGACACTGTATACAGATACCTGCTGCACGGTGCTCCTGTCCTGACACTGTATACAGATACCTGCTGCACGGTGCTCCTGTCTGACACTGTATACAGATACCTGCTGCACGGTGCTCCTGTCCTGACACTGTATACAGATACCTGCTGCACAGTGCTCCTGTCCTGACACTGTATACAGATACCTGCTGCACGGTTCTCCTGTCCTGACACTGTATACAGATACCTGCTGCACGGTGCTCCTGTCCTGACACTGTATACAGATACCTGCTGCACAGTGCTCCTGTCCTGACACTGTATACAGATACCTGCTGCACAGTGCTCCTGTCCTGACTGTATACAGATACCTGCTGCACGGTGCTCCTGTCCTGACACTGTATACAGATACCTGCTGCACGGTGCTCCTGTCCTGACACTGTATACAGATACCTGCTGCACAGTGCTCCTGTCCTGACACTGTATACATATACCTGCTGCACAGTGCTCCTGTCCTGACTGTATACAGATACCTGCTGCACGGTGCTCGTGTCCTGACCCTGTATACAGATACCTGCTGCACAGTGCTCCTGTCCTGACACTGTATACAGATACCTGCTGCACGGTGCTCCTGTCCTGACACTGTATACTGATACCTGCTGCACGGTGCTCGTGTCCTGACCCTGTATACAGATACCTGCTGCACAGTGCTCCTGTCCTGACACTGTATACAGATACCTGCTGCACGGAGCTCCTGTCCTGACACGGTATACAGATACCTGCTGCACGGAGCTCCTGTCCTGACACTGTATACAGATACCTGCTGCACGGTGCTCCTGTCCTGACACTGTATACAGATACCTGCTGCACAGTGCTCCTGTCCTGACACTGTATACTGATACCTGCTGCACGGTGCTCCTGTCCTGACACTGTATACAGATACCTGCTGCACGGTGCTCCTGTTCTGACACTGTATACAGATACCTGCTGAACCGTGCTCCTGTCCTGACACTGTATACTGATATCTGCTGCACGGTGCTCCTGTCTTGACACTGTATACAGATACCTGCTGCACGGTGCTCCTGTCCTGACACTGTATACTGATACCTGCTGCACAGTGCTCCTGTCCTGACACTGTATACAGAAACCTGCTGCACAGTGCTCCTGTCCTGACACTGTATACTGAAGCCTGATGCACGGTACTCCTGTCCTGACACTGTATACAGATACCTGCTGCACAGTGCTCCTGTCCTGACCCTGTATACAGATACCTGCTGCACGGTGCTCCTGTCCTGACCCTGTATACAGATACCTGCTGCTTAGTGCTCCTGTCCTGACACTGTACACAGATACCTGCTGCACGGTGCTCCTGTCCTGACACTGTATACAGATACCTGCTGCACAGTGCTCCTGTCCTGACACTGTATACAGATACCTGCTGCACAGTGCTCCTGTCCTGACCCTGTATACATATACCTGCTGCACAGTGCTCCTGTCCTGACTGTATACAGATACCTGCTGCACGGTGCTCGTGTCCTGACCCTGTATACAGATACCTGCTGCACAGTGCTCCTGTCCTGACACTGTATACAGATAGCTGCTGCACGGTGCTCCTGTCCTGACACTGTATACTGATGCCTGCTGCACGGAGCTCCTGTCCTGACACTGTATACAGATACCTGCTGCACGGTGCTCCTGTCCTGACACTGTATACAGATACCTGCTGCACAGTGCTCCTGTCCTGACACTGTATACTGATACCTGCTGCACGGTGCTCCTGTCCTGACACTGTATACAGATACCTGCTGCACAGTGCTCCTGTCTGACACTGTATACATATACCTGCTGCACGGTGCTCCTGTCCTAACCCTGTATACAGATACCTGCTGCACGGTGCTCCTGTCTGACACTGTATACATATACCTGCTGCACAGTGCTCCTGTTCTGACCCTGTATACAGATACCTGCTGCACGGTGCTCCTGTCTGACACTGTATACATATACCTGCTGCACAGTGCTCCTTTTTGACACTGTATACATATACCTGCTGCACAGTGCTCCTGTCCTGACCCTGTATACAGATACCTGCTGCACGGTGCTCCTGTCCTGACACTATATACTGATACCTGCTGCACAGTGCTCCTGTCCTGACACTGTATACAGATACCTGCTGCACAGTGCTCCTGTCCTGACACTGTATACAGATACCTGCTGCACAGTACTCCTGTCCTTACACTGTATATTGACGCCTGCTGCACAGTGCTCCTGTCCTGCTACTGTATACAGATATCTGCTGCACGGTGCTCCTGTCCTGACTGACACTGTATACTGACGCCTGCTGCACGGTGCTCCTGACTGACACTGTATACAGATACTTGCTGCACAGTGCTCCTGTCCTGACACTGTATACAGATACCTGCTGCACAGTGCTCCTGTCCTGACACTGTATACAGATACCTGCTGCACAGTGCTCCTGTCCTTACACTGTATACAGATACCTGCTACACAGTGCTCCTGTCCTGACACAGTATACTGGAGCCTGCTGCACGGTGCTCCTGTCCTGACACTGTATACTGAAGCCTGCTGCACGGTGCTCCTGTCCTGACACTGTATACAGATACCTGCTGCACGGTGCTCCTGTCCTGACACTGTATACAGATACCTGCTGCACGGTGCTCCTGTTCTGACACTGTATACAGATACCTGCTGAACCGTGCTCCTGTCCTGACACTGTATACTGATATCTGCTGCACGGTGCTCCTGTCTTGACACTGTATACAGATACCTGCTGCACGGTGCTCCTGTCCTGACACTGTATACAGATACCTGCTGCACAGTGCTCCTGTCCTGACACTGTATACTGAAGCCAGCTGCACGGTGCTCCTGTCCTGACACTGTATACTGAAGCCAGCTGCACGGTGCTCCTGTCCTGACACTGTATACTGATATCTGCTACACGGTGCTCCTGTGCTGACACTGTATACAGATACCTGCTGCACAGTGCTCCTGTCCTGACACTGTATACAGATACCTGCTGCACAGTGCTCCTGTCCTGACACTGTATACTGAAGCCTGATACACGGTGCTCCTGTCCTGACACTGTATACAGATACCTGCTGCACAGTGCTCCTGTCCTGACACTGTATACTGAAGCCTGCTGCACGGTGCTCCTGTCCTGACACTGTATACAGATACCTGCTACACAGTGCTCCTGTCCTGACACTGTATACAGATACCTGCTGCACGGTGCTCCTGTCCTGACACTGTATACAGATACCTGCTGCACAGTGCTCCTGTCCTAACACTGTATACAGATACCTGCTGCACAGTGCTCCTGTCCTGACACTGTATACAGATACCTGCTGTACAGTGCTCCTGTCCTGACACTGTATACAGATACCTGCTGCACGGTGCTCCTGTCCTGACACTGTATACTGATACCTGCTGCACGGTGCTCCTGTCCTGACACTGTATACAGATACCTGCTGCACAGTGCTGCTGTCCTGACACTGTATACAGATACCTGCTGCACGGTGCTCCTGTCCTGACACTGTATACTGAAGCCAGCTGCACGGTGCTCCTGTCCTGACACTGTATACTGAAGCCAGCTGCACGGTGCTCCTGTCCTGACACTGTATACTGATACCTGCTACACGGTGCTCCTGTGCTGACACTATATACAGATACCTGCTGCACAGTGCTCCTGTCCTGACACTGTATACAGATACCTGCTGCACAGTGCTCCTGTCCTGACACTGTATACAGATACCTGCTGTACAGTGCTCCTGTCCTGACACTGTATACAGATACCTGCTGCACGGTGCTCCTGTCCTGACACTGTATACAGATACCTGCTGCACGGTGCTCCTGTTCTGACACTGTATACAGATACCTGCTGAACCGTTCTCCTGTCCTGACACTGTATACTGATATCTGCTGCACGGTGCTCCTGTCCTGACACTGTATACTGAAGCCAGCTGCACGGTGCTCCTGTCCTGACACTGTATACTGAAGCCAGCTGCACGGTGCTCCTGTCCTGACACTGTATACTGATACCTGCTACACGGTGCTCCTGTGCTGACACTGTATACAGATACCTGCTGCACAGTGCTCCTGTCCTGACACTGTATACAGATACCTGCTGCACAGTGCTCCTGTCCTGACACTGTATACTGAAGCCTGCTGCACGGTGCTCCTGTCCTGACACTGTATACAGATACCTGCTACACAGTGCTCCTGTCCTGACACTGTATACAGATACCTGCTGCACGGTGCTCCTGTCCTGACACTGTATACAGATACCTGCTGCACAGTGCTCCTGTCCTAACACTGTATACAGATACCTGCTGCACAGTGCTC
The DNA here is from genome assembly GCF_048569485.1 of Anomaloglossus baeobatrachus. Taxonomy (NCBI): domain Eukaryota; kingdom Metazoa; phylum Chordata; class Amphibia; order Anura; family Aromobatidae; genus Anomaloglossus; species Anomaloglossus baeobatrachus. The sequence continues at coordinate 381,542,842 of NC_134353.1, read as the reverse complement.
CTGTCCTGACACTGTATACAGATACCTGCTGTACAGTGCTCCTGTCCTGACACTGTATACAGATACCTGCTGCAAGGTGCTCCTGTCCTGACACTGTATACTGATACCTGCTGCACGGTGCTCCTGTCCTGACACTGTATACAGATACCTGCTGCACAGTGCTGCTGTCCTGACACTGTATACAGATACCTGCTGCACGGTGCTCCTGTCCTGACACTGTATACTGATACCTGCTGCACGGTGCTCCTGTCCTGACACTGTATACTGATATCTGCTGCACGGTGCTGCTGTCCTGACACTGTATACAGATACCTGCTGCACGGTGCTCCTGTCCTGACACTGTATACAGATACCTGCTGCACGGTGCTCCTGTCCTGACACTGTATACAGATACCTGCTGCACATTGCTCCTGTCCTGACACTGTATACAGATACCTGCTGCACGGTGCTCCTGTCCTGACACTGTATACAGATACCTGCTGCACATTGCTCCTGTCCTGACACTGTATACAGATACCTGCTGCACGGTGCTCCTGTCCTGACACTGTATACAGATACCTGCTGCACAGTGCTCCTGTCTGACACTGTATACAGATACCTGCTGCACGGTGCTCCTGTCCTGACACTGTATACAGATACCTGCTGCACAGTGCTCCTGTCCTGACACTGTATACAGATACCTGCTGCACGGTTCTCCTGTCCTGACACTGTATACAGATACCTGCTGCACGGTGCTCCTGTCCTGACACTGTATACAGATACCTGCTGCACAGTGCTCCTGTCCTGACACTGTATACAGATACCTGCTGCACAGTGCTCCTGTCCTGACTGTATACAGATACCTGCTGCACGGTGCTCCTGTCCTGACACTGTATACAGATACCTGCTGCACGGTGCTCCTGTCCTGACACTGTATACAGATACCTGCTGCACAGTGCTCCTGTCCTGACACTGTATACATATACCTGCTGCACAGTGCTCCTGTCCTGACTGTATACAGATACCTGCTGCACGGTGCTCGTGTCCTGACCCTGTATACAGATACCTGCTGCACAGTGCTCCTGTCCTGACACTGTATACAGATACCTGCTGCACGGTGCTCCTGTCCTGACACTGTATACTGATGCCTGCTGCACGGAGCTCCTGTCCTGACACGGTATACAGATACCTGCTGCACGGAGCTCCTGTCCTGACACTGTATACAGATACCTGCTGCACGGTGCTCCTGTCCTGACACTGTATACAGATACCTGCTGCACAGTGCTCCTGTTCTGACACTGTATACAGATACCTGCTGAACCGTGCTCCTGTCCTGACACTGTATACTGATATCTGCTGCACGGTGCTCCTGTCTTGACACTGTATACAGATACCTGCTGCACGGTGCTCCTGTCCTGACACTGTATACAGATACCTGCTGCACAGTGCTCCTGTCCTGACACTGTATACTGAAGCCAGCTGCACGGTGCTCCTGTCCTGACACTGTATACTGAAGCCAGCTGCACGGTGCTCCTGTCCTGACACTGTATACTGATACCTGCTACACGGTGCTCCTGTGCTGACACTGTATACAGATACCTGCTGCACAGTGCTCCTGTCCTGACACTGTATACAGAAACCTGCTGCACAGTGCTCCTGTCCTGACACTGTATACTGAAGCCTGATGCACGGTACTCCTGTCCTGACACTGTATACAGATACCTGCTGCACAGTGCTCCTGTCCTGACCCTGTATACAGATACCTGCTGCACGGTGCTCCTGTCCTGACCCTGTATACAGATACCTGCTGCATAGTGCTCCTGTCCTGACACTGTATACAGATACCTGCTGCACGGTGCTCCTGTCCTGACACTGTATACAGATACCTGCTGCACAGTGCTCCTGTCCTGACACTGTATACAGATACCTGCTGCACGGTGCTCCTGTCCTGACACTGTATACAGATACCTGCTGCACAGTGCTCCTGTCCTGACCCTGTATACATATACCTGCTGCACAGTGCTCCTGTCCTGACTGTATACAGATACCTGCTGCACGGTGCTCGTGTCCTGACCCTGTATACAGATACCTGCTGCACAGTGCTCCTGTCCTGACACTGTATACAGATAGCTGCTGCACGGTGCTCCTGTCCTGACACTGTATACTGATGCCTGCTGCACGGAGCTCCTGTCCTGAAACGGTATACAGATACCTGCTGCACGGAGCTCCTGTCCTGACACTGTATACAGATACCTGCTGCACGGTGCTCCTGTCCTGACACTGTATACAGATACCTGCTGCACAGTGCTCCTGTCCTGACACTGTATACTGATACCTGCTGCACGGTGCTCCTGTCCTGACACTGTATACAGATACCTGCTGCACGGTGCTCCTGTCTGACACTGTATACATATACCTGCTGCACGGTGCTCCTGTCCTAACCCTGTATACAGATACCTGCTGCACGGTGCTCCTGTCTGACACTGTATACATATACCTGCTGCACAGTGCTCCTGTTCTGACCTTGTATACAGATACCTGCTGCACGGTGCTCCTGTCTGACACTGTATACATATACCTGCTGCACAGTGCTCCTTTTTGACACTGTATACATATACCTGCTGCACAGTGCTCCTATCCTGACCCTGTATACAGATACCTGCTGCACGGTGCTCCTGTCCTGACACTATATACTGATACCTGCTGCACAGTGCTCCTGTCCTGACACTGTATACAGATACCTGCTGCACAGTGCTCCTGTCCTGACACTGTATACAGATACCTGCTGCACAGTACTCCTGTCCTTACACTGTATACTGACGCCTGCTGCACAGTGCTCCTGTCCTGCTACTGTATACAGATATCTGCTGCACGGTGCTCCTGTCCTGACTGACACTGTATACTGACGCCTGCTGCACGGTGCTCCTGACTGACACTGTATACAGATACTTGCTGCACAGTGCTCCTGTCCTGACACTGTATACAGATACCTGCTGCACAGTGCTCCTGTCCTGACACTGTATACAGATACCTGCTGCACAGTGCTCCTGTCCTTACACTGTATACAGATACCTGCTACACAGTGCTCCTGTCCTGACACAGTATACTGGAGCCTGCTGCACGGTGCTCCTGTCCTGACACTGTATACTGAAGCCTGCTGCACGGTGCTCCTGTCCTGACACTGTATACAGATACCTGCTGCACGGTGCTCCTGTCCTGACACTGTATACAGATACCTGCTGCACGGTGCTCCTGTTCTGACACTGTATACAGATACCTGCTGAACCGTGCTCCTGTCCTGACACTGTATACTGATATCTGCTGCACGGTGCTCCTGTCTTGACACTGTATACAGATACCTGCTGCACGGTGCTCCTGTCCTGACACTGTATACAGATACCTGCTGCACAGTGCTCCTGTCCTGACACTGTATACTGAAGCCAGCTGCACGGTGCTCCTGTCCTGACACTGTATACTGAAGCCAGCTGCACGGTGCTCCTGTCCTGACACTGTATACTGATACCTGCTACACGGTGCTCCTGTGCTGACACTGTATACAGATACCTGCTGCACAGTGCTCCTGTCCTGACACTGTATACAGATACCTGCTGCACAGTGCTCCTGTCCTGACACTGTATACTGAAGCCTGATACACGGTGCTCCTGTCCTGACACTGTATACAGATACCTGCTGCACAGTGCTCCTGTCCTGACACTGTATACTGAAGCCTGCTGCACGGTGCTCCTGTCCTGACACTGTATACAGATACCTGCTACACAGTGCTCCTGTCCTGACACTGTATACAGATACCTGCTGCACGGTGCTCCTGTCCTGACACTGTATACAGATACCTGCTGCACAGTGCTCCTGTCCTAACACTGTATACAGATACCTGCTGCACAGTGCTCCTGTCCTGACACTGTATACAGATACCTGCTTTACAGTGCTCCTGTTCTGACACTGTATACAGATACCTGCTGCACGGTGCTCCTGTCCTGACACTGTATACTGATACCTGCTGCACGGTGCTCCTGTCCTGACACTGTATACAGATACCTGCTGCACAGTGCTGCTGTCCTGACACTGTATACAGATACCTGCTGCACGGTGCTCCTGTCCTGACACTGTATACTGATACCTGCTGCACGGTGCTCCTGTCCTGACACTGTATACTGATATCTGCTGCACGGTGCTGCTGTCCTGACACTGTATACAGATACCTGCTGCACGGTGCTCCTGTCCTGACACTGTATACTGATACCTGCTGCACAGTGCTCCTGTCCTGACACTGTATACAGATACCTGCTGCACATTGCTCCTGTCCTGACACTGTATACAGATACCTGCTGCACGGTGCTCCTGTCCTGACACTGTATACAGATACCTGCTGCACATTGCTCCTGTCCTGACACTGTATACAGATACCTGCTGCACGGTGCTCCTGTCCTGACACTGTATACAGATACCTGCTGCACAGTGCTCCTGTCCTGACACTGTATACAGATACCTGCTGCACGGTTCTCCTGTCCTGACACTGTATACAGATACCTGCTGCACAGTGCTCCTGTCTGACACTGTATACAGATACCTGCTGCACGGTGCTCCTGTCCTGACACTGTATACAGATACCTGCTGCACAGTGCTCCTGTCCTGACACTGTATACAGATACCTGCTGCACGGTTCTCCTGTCCTGATGTGAAGCCCCACAGGTGTTGTGTCGGTGCATTACCTTCAGGGACTCCACTCGGCTGGATCTTGTCACTGGTAGGAAATCTTCTATTTGTCGTGACGCCACTCTCAGTATTGCGGTCAGTGGGGACCGCCACTGCAGGTTGAGGGATGCCTGGGGCTGATGGTGAGTGCAGTTAGTTGGAATAGCCTCCTGAGAGTGAGGCAAGCCCCAGGGCCCTGTGTAGGTGCGTAGTACCACAAGGCGCAGAATAACTCCACACACGCAGAATGTCTTTCAGAGGTTTTACTCACTTCAGATGACAGGGTGAGTAACCCGGGCGTAGCTGGGATGAACCAGGCTGGAACCAGGTATCCTTCAGGCTGACTTCTGATGGTGACTACCAACTCGCCTTCCTTAGCCCTTGGTGGTTTGGGGTAACCCCGACTTTTAGTCCCTATGGGGGTCACCCAGGGAAGTTGCTGAAGCCTCTCTCCCCTTCGTTTGCCGTATGCTTGTTGCCTGGGCCAGATCACTCCAGCTGCTTGCCTCCTGTGAACTGTGGGCCCTAACTGTGGCTACGTGGCTGCGGCTTTTAGGTGTTGTGGTGTGGGCTTTGAGGGCCCCACACCGGCAGGTTTAGCAGGGAAAGGTGGATCTATCCCCGCTCCGGGATCTGCCGCCCGTTTGGGCCTGGTTCTCCCTAGCAGTCTCCTTACTTCCCACTCTGTGCTCTCTCTCTAGCTGGAGATGGGTTTCGGGTAGCCCTCCTAGGTGACCGTTCTCCCCCGTCGGTAGCCACTGCGCGGACGCTGTCAGACTGCAACAGCCCCGAGGTCTGCTCCTCTCTGAGCTCTCTGGACTCTGCACTGAGCCGGCTCACTGCTCCTCCTCTCCTGTTCTTGCCTACGCCACCTAGCAACCAGGCTCTCTTACCACACCCCTTGAGAGGAGATGGAGGCTTTTGGCCCCCTCCACTTTTCCAGTGGAGGTGAAGGCTTTTCCCCCTCCTGGGATCCCCAGGGGTCCTCTCAAAGGTACATGTGTGAGACCTGATCACTATGCGCCTGTGTAGTCACACCTCGGTCAGCCTTCTGGATTACCTGTATTGTACTGTCCCCAGCATGGGTGCAGTACTCAGTGGTGCCTGACCAGGTCAGGGGCGCCACACTGACACTGTATACAGATACCTGCTGCACGGTGCTCCTGTCCTGACACTGTATACAGATACCTGCTGCACAGTGCTCCTGTCCTGACACTGTATACAGATACCTGCTGCACAGTGCTCCTGTCCTGACCCTGTATACATATACCTGCTGCACAGTGCTCCTGTCCTGACTGTATACAGATACCTGCTGCACGGTGCTCGTGTCCTGACCCTGTATACAGATACCTGCTGCACAGTGCTCCTGTCCTGACACTGTATACAGATACCTGCTGCACAGTGCTCCTGTCCTGACACTGTATACTGATGCCTGCTGCACGGAGCTCCTGTCCTGACACGGTATACAGATACCTGCTGCACGGAGCTCCTGTCCTGACACTGTATACAGATACCTGCTGCACGGTGCTCCTGTCCTGACACTGTATACAGATACCTGCTGCACAGTGCTCCTGTCCTGACACTGTATACTGATACCTGCTGCACGGTGCTCCTGTCCTGACACTGTATACAGTTACCTGCTGCACAGTGCTCCTGTCTGACACTGCATACATATACCTGCTGCACGGTGCTCCTGTCCTGACCCTGTATACAGATACCTGCTGCACGGTGCTCCTGTCTGACACTGTATACATATACCTGCTGCACAGTGCTCCTGTTCTGACCCTGTATACAGATACCTGCTGCACGGTGCTCCTGTCTGACACTGTATACATATACCTGCTGCACAGTGCTCCTGTCTGACACTGTATACATATACCTGCTGCACAGTGCTCCTGTCCTGACACTGTATACAGATACCTGCTGCACGGTGCTCCTGTCCTGACACTGTATACAGATACCTGCTGCACGGTGCTCCTGTCCTGACACTGTATACAGATACCTGCTGCACGGTGCTCCTGTCCTGACACTGTATACAGATACCTGCTGCACAGTGCTCCTGTCCTGACACTGTATACTGATACCTGCTGCACGGTGCTCCTGTCCTGACACTGTATACAGTTACCTGCTGCACAGTGCTCCTGTCTGACACTGCATACATATACCTGCTGCACGGTGCTCCTGTCCTGACCCTGTATACAGATACCTGCTGCACGGTGCTCCTGTCTGACACTGTATACATATACCTGCTGCACAGTGCTCCTGTTCTGACCCTGTATACAGATACCTGCTGCACGGTGCTCCTGTCTGACACTGTATACATATACCTGCTGCACAGTGCTCCTGTCTGACACTGTATACATATACCTGCTGCACAGTGCTCCTGTCCTGACCCTGTATACAGATACCTGCTGCACGGTGCTCCTGTCCTGACACTATATACTGATACCTGCTGCACAGTGCTCCTGTCCTGACACTATATACAGATACCTGCTGCACAGTGCTCCTGTCCTGACACTGTATACAGATACCTGCTGCACAGTACTCCTGTCCTTACACTGTATACTGACGCCTGCTGCACAGTGCTCCTGTCCTGCTACTGTATACAGATATCTGCTGCACGGTGCTCCTGTCCTGTCTGACACTGTATACTGACGCCTGCTGCACGGTGCTCCTGACTGACACTGTATACAGATACTTGCTGCACAGTGCTCCTGTCCTGACACTGTATACAGATACCTGCTGCACAGTGCTCCTGTCCTGACACTGTATACAGATACCTGCTGCACAGTGCTCCTGTCCTTACACTGTATACAGATACCTGCTACACAGTGCTCCTGTCCTGACACAGTATACTGGAGCCTGCTGCACGGTGCTCCTGTCCTGACACTGTATACTGAAGCCTGCTGCACGGTGCTCCTGTCCTGACACTGTATACAGATACCTGCTGCACGGTGCTCCTGTCCTGACACTGTATACAGATACCTGCTGCACAGTGCTCCTGTTCTGACACTGTATACAGATACCTGCTGCACGGTGCTCCTGTCCTGACACTGTATACAGATACCTGCTGCACAGTGCTCCTGTCCTGACACTGTATACTGAAGCCAACTGCACGGTGCTCCTGTCCTGACACTGTATACTGAAGCCAGCTGCACGGTGCTCCTGTCCTGACACTGTATACTGATACCTGCTACACGGTGCTCCTGTGCTGACACTGTATACAGATACCTGCTGCACAGTGCTCCTGTCCTGACACTGTATACAGAAACCTGCTGCACAGTGCTCCTGTCCTGACACTGTATACTGAAGCCTGATGCACGGTGCTCCTGTCCTGACACTGTATACAGATACCTGCTGCACAGTGCTCCTGTCCTGACCCTGTATACAGATACCTGCTGCACGGTGCTCCTGTCCTGACCCTATATACAGATACCTGCTGCACAGTGCTCCTGTCCTGACACTGTATACAGATACCTGCTGCACGGTGCTCCTGTCCTGACACTGTATACAGATACCTGCTGCACAGTGCTCCTGTCCTGACTGTATACAGATACCTGCTGCACGGTGCTCGTGTCCTGACCCTGTATACAGATACCTGCTGCACAGTGCTCCTGTCCTGACACTGTATACAGATACCTGCTGCACGGTGCTCCTGTCCTGACACTTTATACTGATGCCTGCTGCACGGAGCTCCTGTCCTGACACGGTATACAGATACCTGCTGCACGGAGCTCCTGTCCTGACACTGTATACAGATACCTGCTGCACGGTGCTCCTGTCCTGACACTGTATACAGATACCTGCTGCACAGTGCTCCTGTCCTGACACTGTATACTGATACCTGCTGCACGGTGCTCCTGTCCTGACACTGTATACAGATACCTGCTGCACAGTGCTCCTGTCTGACACTGTATACATATACCTGCTGCACGGTGCTCCTGTCCTGACACTGTATACAGATACCTTCTGCACGGTGCTCCTGTCCTGACACTGTATACAGATACCTGCTGCACAGTGCTCCTGTCCTGACACTGTATACTGATACCTGCTGCACGGTGCTCCTGTCCTGACACTGTATACAGATACCTGCTGCACAGTGCTCCTGTCTGACACTGTATACATATACCTGCTGCACGGTGCTCCTGTCCTGACCCTGTATACAGATACCTGCTGCACGGTGCTCCTGTCTGACACTGTATACATATACCTGCTGCACAGTGCTCCTGTCCTGACCCTGTATACAGATACCTGCTGCACGGTGCTCCTGTCCTGACACTATATACTGATACCTGCTGCACAGTGCTCCTGTCCTGACACTGTATACAGATACCTGCTGCACAGTGCTCCTGTCCTGACACTGTATACAGATACCTGCTGGACAGTACTCCTGTCCTTACACTGTATACTGACGCCTGCTGCACAGTGCTCCTGTCCTGCTACTGTATACAGATATCTGCTGCACGGTGCTCCTGTCCTGACTGACACTGTATACAGATACTTGCTGCACAGTGCTCCTGTCCTGACACTGTATACAGATACCTGCTGCACAGTGCTCCTGTCCTGACACTGTATACAGATACCTGCTGCACGGTGCTCCTGTCCTGACCCTGTATACAGATACCTGCTGCACGGTGCTCCTGTCCTAACACTGTATACAGATACCTGCTGCACAGTGCTCCTGTCCTGACACTGTATACAGATACCTGCTGCACAGTGCTCCTGTCCTGACACTGTATACAGATACCTGCTGCACGGTGCTCCTGTCCTGACACTGTATACTGATACCTGCTGCACGGTGCTCCTGTCCTGACACTGTATACAGATACCTGCTGCACAGTGCTGTTGTCCTGACACTGTATACAGATACCTGCTGCACGGTGCTCCTGTCCTGACACTGTATACTGATACCTGCTGCACGGTGCTCCTGTCCTGACACTGTATACAGATACCTGCTGCACGGTGCTCCTGTCCTGACACTGTATACTGATGCCTGCTGCACGGTTCTCCTGTCCTGACACTGTATACAGATACCTGCTGCACATTGCTCCTGTCCTGACACTGTATACAGATACCTGCTGCACATTGCTCCTGTCCTGACACTGTATACAGATACCTGCTGCACAGTGCTCGTGTCCTGACACTGTATACAGATACCTGCTGCATGGTGCTCCTGTCCTGACACTGTATACAGATACCTGCTGCACGGTGCTCCTGTCCTGACACTGTATACAGATACCTGCTGCACGGTGCTCCTGTCCTGACACTGTATACTGATACCTGCTGCACGGTGCTCCTGTCCTGACACTGTATACTGATATCTGCTGCACGGTGCTGCTGTCCTGACACTGTATACAGATACCTGCTGCACGGTGCTCCTGTCCTGACACTGTATACTGATGCCTGCTGCACGGTTCTCCTGTCCTGACACTGTATACAGATACCTGCTGCACATTGCTCCTGTCCTGACACTGTATACAGATACCTGCTGCACATTGCTCGTCCTGACACTGTATACAGATACCTGCTGCACAGTGCTCGTGTCCTGACACTGTATACAGATACCTGCTGCATGGTGCTCCTGTCCTGACACTGTATACAGATACCTGCTGCACAGTGCTCCTGTCTGACACTGTATACAGATACCTGCTGCACGGTGCTCCTGTCCTGACACTGTATACAGATACCTGCTGCACGGTGCTCCTGTCCTGACACTGTATACTGATACCTGCTGCACGGTGCTCCTATCCTGACACTGTATACAGATACCTGCTGCACGGTTCTCCTGTCCTGACACTGTATACTGATATCTGCTGCACGGTGCTGCTGTCCTGACACTGTATACAGATACCTGCTGCACGGTGCTCCTGTCCTGACACTGTATACAGATACCTGCTGCACAGTGATCCTGTCCTGACACTGTATACAGATACCTGCTGCACAGTGCTCCTGTCCTGACACTGTATACAGATACCTGCTGCACAGTGCTCCTGTCCTGACACTGTATACAGATACCTGCTGCACGGTGCTCCTGTCCTGACACTGTATACTGATGCCTGCTGCACGGTTCTCCTGTCCTGACACTGTATACTGATATCTGCTGCACGGTGCTGCTGTCCTGACACTGTATACAGATACCTGCTGCACGGTGCTCCTGTCCTGACACTGTATACAGATACCTGCTGCACAGTGATCCTGTCCTGACACTGTATACAGATACCTGCTGCACAGTGCTCCTGTCCTGACACTGTATACAGATACCTGCTGCACAGTGCTCCTGTCCTGACACTGTATACAGATACCTGCTGCACGGTGCTCCTGTCCTGACACTGTATACTGATGCCTGCTGCACGGTTCTCCTGTCCTGACACTGTATACAGATACCTGCTGCACGGTTCTCCTGTCCTGACACTGTATACAGATACCTGCTGCACATTGCTCCTGTCCTGACACTGTATACAGATACCTGCTGCACAGTGCTCCTGTCCTGACACTGTATACAGATACCTGCTGCACAGTGCTCCTGTCCTGACACTGTATACAGATACCTGCTGCACAGTGCTCCTGTCCTGACACTGTATACAGATACCTGCTGCACGGTGCTCCTGTCCTGACACTGTATACAGATACCTGCTGCACAGTGCTCCTGTCCTGACACTGTATACATATACCTGCTGCACAGTGCTCCTGTCCTGACACTGTATACAGATACCTGCTGCACAGTGCTCCTGTCCTGACACTGTATACAGATACCTGCTGCACATTGCTCCTGTCCTGATGTAACGGGGTGCCAGGGGTGCCTCTGGCCTTGTAGTCGTGGCCCTTGCAATCAGGCTTACCCCTGGTTCCACCGTCACTATGGGGACAGGAGATGACTTGGTGGGGCAGAGTGTGGTGGTGATGCAGATGTTATCCGGCGCACAAACACTCTTCAGGCAGGGTTCGATGCAATGAACAAACATTCTTTTATTCTTCACAAAAGTCCCAAACAAAGCAATAAAGGTGATGATACGCTTTCTTAGCTGGGGGAAGCCTGTCCTTGCGTCCCCTCCAGTGGGGATGTGCCTGGCTACTCCACTTCGCCCGGCTCCCACTTCTGGCTACCCACAGCCCGGACCCACACCGGACTGCTTCACACTATGAGGTTCCGCCCGCTCCTTTTCTCACCGGCTTCCCTGATTTCCAGCTCCCACACTCTGCCCCGGCTCTGCTGCTCCGCTCCTGTCCCCGAGACGACTGCTCCCTTGATCTAATCTTTCCCTCACACCCTTGCTCTCTCCTCCCCTTGTCTCTGCCGGCTCCTCCTCACTGTGGTGACAGCCGTCCCACCCGGCCACTAGGGGCACCCTAACACAATACACATGCACATACAAATAAAACATTTTTATTAATAACATTTCCGGGTTAACTATGCTCCCTTTTGCAGGGGGTCTGCTCACCCACTGCACTGACACTGTATACAGATACCTGCTGCACGGTGCTCCTGTCCTGACACTGTATACAGATACCTGCTGCACATTGCTCCTGTCCTGACACTGTATACAGATACCTGCTGCACATTGCTCCTGTCCTGACACTGTATACAGATACCTGCTGCACGGTTCTCCTGTCCTGACACTGTATACAGATACCTGCTGCACGGTGCTCCTGTCCTGACACTGTATACAGATACCTGCTGCACATTGCTCCTGTCCTGACACTGTATACAGATACCTGCTGCACGGTGCTCCTGTCCTGACACTGTATACTGATACCTGCTGCACGGTTCTCCTGTCCTGACACTGTATACAGATACCTGCTGCACGGTTCTCCTGTCCTGACACTGTATACAGATACCTGCTGCACGGTTCTCCTGTCCTGACACTGTATACAGATACCTGCTGCACGGTTCTCCTGTCCTGACACTGTATACAGATACCTGCTGCACGGTGCTCCTGTCCTGACACTGTATACTGATGCCTGCTGCACGGTGCTCCTGTCCTGACACTGTATACAGATACCTGCTGCACGGTGCTCCTGTCCTGACACTGTATACTGATGCCTGCTGCACGGTTCTCCTGTCCTGACACTGTATACAGATACCTGCTGCACGGTTCTCCTGTCCTGACACTGTATACAGATACCTGCTGCACAGTGCTCCTGTCCTGACACTGTATACAGATACCTGCTGCACAGTGCTCCTGTCCTGACACTGTATACAGATAGCTGCTGCACGGTGCTCCTGTCCTGACTCTGTATACTGATGCCTGCTGCACGGTTCTCCTGTCCTGACACTGTATACAGATACCTGCTGCACATTGCTCCTGTCCTGACACTGTATACAGATACCTGCTGCACGGTGCTCCTGTCCTGACACTGTATACAGATACCTGCTGCACATTGCTCCTGTCCTGACACTGTATACAGATACCTGCTGCACAGTGCTCCTGTCTGACACTGTATACAGATACCTGCTGCACGGTGCTCCTGTCCTGACACTGTATACAGATACCTGCTGCACATTGCTCCTGTCCTGACACTGTATACATATACCTGCTGCACAGTGCTCCTGTCCTGACCCTGTATACAGATACCTGCTGCACATTGCTCCTGTCCTGACACTGTATACAGATACCTGCTGCACAGTGCTCCTGTCCTGACACTGTATACAGATACCTGCTGCACGGTGCTCCTGTCCTGACACTGTATACTGATGCCTGCTGCACGGTTCTCCTGTCCTGACACTGTATACAGATACCTGCTGCACGGTTCTCCTGTCCTGACACTGTATACAGATACCTGCTGCACAGTGCTCCTGTCCTGACACTGTATACAGATACCTGCTGCACAGTGCTCCTGTCCTGACACTGTATACAGATAGCTGCTGCACGGTGCTCCTGTCCTGACTCTGTATACTGATGCCTGCTGCACGGTTCTCCTGTCCTGACACTGTATACAGATACCTGCTGCACATTGCTCCTGTCCTGACACTGTATACAGATACCTGCTGCACGGTCCTCCTGTCCTGACACTGTATACAGATACCTGCTGCACATTGCTCCTGTCCTGACACTGTATACAGATACCTGCTGCACAGTGCTCCTGTCTGACACTGTATACAGATACCTGCTGCACGGTGCTCCTGTCCTGACACTGTATACAGTTACCTGCTGCACATTGCTCCTGTCCTGACACTGTATACATATACCTGCTGCACAGTGCTCCTGTCCTGACCCTGTATACAGATACCTGCTGCACATTGCTCCTGTCCTGACACTGTATACATATACCTGCTGCACGGTGCTCCTGTCCTGACACTGTATACAGATACCTGCTGCACGGTGCTCCTGTCCTGACACTGTATACAGATACCTGCTGCACATTGCTCCTGTCCTGACACTGTATACAGATACCTGCTGCACGGTGCTCCTGTCCTGACACTGTATACAGATACCTGCTGCACGGTGCTCCTGTCCTGACACTGTATACAGATACCTGCTGCACGGTGCTCCTGTCCTGACCCTGTATACAGATACCTGCTGCACATTGCTCCTGTCCTGACACTGTATACATATACCTGCTGCACGGTGCTCCTGTCCTGACACTGTATACAGATACCTGCTGCACGGTGCTCCTGTCCTGACACTGTATACATATACCTGCTGCACGGTGCTCCTGTCCTGACACTGTATACAGATACCTGCTGCACGGTGCTCCTGTCCTGACACTGTATACATATACCTGCTGCACGGTCTTCCTGTCCTGACACTGTATACAGATACCTGCTGCACGGTGCTCCTGTCCTGACACTGTATACATATACCTGCTGCACATTGCTCCTGTCCTGACACTGTATACATATACCTGCTGCACAGTGCTCCTGTCCTGACACTGTATACAGATACCTGCTGCATGGTGCTCCTGTCCTGACACTGTATACAGATACCTGCTGCACAGTGTTCCTGTCCTGACCCTGTATACAGATACCTGCTGCACGGTGCTCCTGTCCTGACACTGTATACTGATACCTGCTGCACGGTGCTCCTGTCCTGACACTGTATACTGATACCTGCTGCATGGTGTTCCTGTCCTGACACTGTATACAGATACCTGCTGCACGGTGCTCCTGTCCTGACACTGTATACAGATACCTGCTGCACAGTGCTCCTGTCCTGACACTGTATACATATACCTGCTGCACGGTGCTCCTGTCCTGACACTGTATACAGATACCTGCTGCACGGTGCTCCTGTCCTGACACTGTATACAGATACCTGCTGCACAGTGCTCCTGTCCTGACACTGTATACAGATAGCTGCTGCACGGTGCTCCTGTCCTGACTCTGTATACTGATGCCTGCTGCACGGTTCTCCTGTCCTGACACTGTATACAGATACCTGCTGCACATTGCTCCTGTCCTGACCCTGTATACAGATACCTGCTGCACATTGCTCCTGTCCTGACACTGTATACATATACCTGCTGCACGGTGCTCCTGTCCTGACACTGTATACAGATACCTGCTGCACATTGCTCCTGTCCTGACACTGTATACAGATACCTGCTGCACGGTGCTCCTGTCCTGACACTGTATACAGATACCTGCTGCACGGTGCTCCTGTCCTGACACTGTATACAGATACCTGCTGCACGGTGCTCCTGTCCTGACCCTGTATACAGATACCTGCTGCACATTGCTCCTGTCCTGACACTGTATACATATACCTGCTGCACGGTGCTCCTGTCCTGACACTGTATACAGATACCTGCTGCACGGTGCTCCTGTCCTGACACTGTATACATATACCTGCTGCACGGTGCTCCTGTCCTGACACTGTATACAGATACCTGCTGCACGGTGCTCCTGTCCTGACACTGTATACATATACCTGCTGCACGGTGTTCCTGTCCTGACACTGTATACAGATACCTGCTGCACGGTGCTCCTGTCCTGACACTGTATACATATACCTGCTGCACATTGCTCCTGTCCTGACACTGTATACATATACCTGCTGCACAGTGCTCCTGTCCTGACACTGTATACAGATACCTGCTGCATGGTGCTCCTGTCCTGACACTGTATACAGATACCTGCTGCACAGTGTTCCTGTCCTGACCCTGTATACAGATACCTGCTGCACGGTGCTCCTGTCCTGACACTGTATACTGATACCTGCTGCATGGTGTTCCTGTCCTGACACTGTATACAGATACCTGCTGCACGGTGCTCCTGTCCTGACACTGTATACAGATACCTGCTGCACAGTGCTCCTGTCCTGACACTGTATACATATACCTGCTGCACGGTGCTCCTGTCCTGACACTGTATACAGATACCTGCTGCACATTGCTCCTGTCCTGACACTGTATACAGATACCTGCTGCACGGTGCTCCTGTCCTGACACTGTATACATATACCTGCTGCACGGTGTTCCTGTCCTGACACTGTATACAGATACCTGCTGCACGGTGCTCCTGTCCTGACACTGTATACATATACCTGCTGCACATTGCTCCTGTCCTGACACTGTATACATATACCTGCTGCACAGTGCTCCTGTCCTGACACTGTATACAGATACCTGCTGCATGGTGCTCCTGTCCTGACACTGTATACAGATACCTGCTGCACAGTGTTCCTGTCCTGACCCTGTATACAGATACCTGCTGCACGGTGCTCCTGTCCTGACACTGTATACTGATACCTGCTGCACGGTGCTCCTGTCCTGACACTGTATACAGATACCTGCTGCACAGTGCTCCTGTCCTGACCCTGTATACAGATACCTGCTGCACAGTGCTCCTGTCCTGACACTGTATACAGATAGCTGCTGCATGGTGCTCCTGTCCTGACACTGTATACAGATACCTGCTGCACGGTTCTCCTGTCCTGACACTGTATACAGATACCTGCTGCACAGTGCTCCTGTCCTGACTGTATACAGATACCTGCTGCACGGTGCTCCTGTCCTGACCCTGTATACTGATGCCTGCTGCACGGTTCTCCTGTCCTGACACTGTATACAGATACCTGCTGCACATTGCTCCTGTCCTGACACTGTATACTGATGCCTGCTGCACAGTGCTCCTGTCCTGACACTGTATACAGATACCTGCTGCACATTGCTCCTGTCCTGACACTGTATACATATACCTGCTGCACGGTGCTCCTGTCCTGACACTGTATACAGATACCTGCTGCACATTGCTCCTGTCCTGACACTGTATACAGATAGCTGCTGCACAGTGCTCCTGTCCTGACACTGTATACAGATAGCTGCTGCACAGTGCTCCTGTCCTGACACTGTATACAGATACCTGCTGCACAGTGCTCCTGTCCTGACCCTGTATACAGATACCTGCTGCACAGTGCTCCTGTCCTGACACTGTATACAGATAGCTGCTGCATGGTGCTCCTGTCCTGACTCTGTATACTGATGCCTGCTGCACGGTTCTCCTGTCCTGACACTGTATACAGATACCTGCTGCACATTGCTCCTGTCCTGACACTGTATACTGATGCCTGCTGCACAGTGCTCCTGTCCTGACACTGTATACAGATACCTGCTGCACAGTGCTCCTGTCCTGACCCTGTATACAGATACCTGCTGCACAGTGCTCCTGTCCTGACACTGTATACAGATAGCTGCTGCATGGTGCTCCTGTCCTGACTCTGTATACTGATGCCTGCTGCACGGTTCTCCTGTCCTGACACTGTATACAGATACCTGCTGCACATTGCTCCTGTCCTGACACTGTATACTGATGCCTGCTGCACAGTGCTCCTGTCCTGACACTGTATACAGATACCTGCTGCACATTGCTCCTGTCCTGACACTGTATACATATACCTGCTGCACGGTGCTCCTGTCCTGACACTGTATACAGATACCTGCTGCACATTGCTCCTGTCCTGACACTGTATACAGATAGCTGCTGCACAGTGCTCCTGTCCTGACACTGTATACAGATAGCTGCTGCACAGTGCTCCTGTCCTGACACTGTATACAGATACCTGCTGCACAGTGCTCCTGTCCTGACCCTGTATACAGATACCTGCTGCACAGTGCTCCTGTCCTGACACTGTATACAGATACCTGCTGCACGGTTCTCCTGTCCTGACACTGTATACAGATAGCTGCTGCATGGTGCTCCTGTCCTGACTCTGTATACTGATGCCTGCTGCACGGTTCTCCTGTCCTGACACTGTATACAGATACCTGCTGCACATTGCTCCTGTCCTGACACTGTATACTGATGCCTGCTGCACAGTGCTCCTGTCCTGACACTGTATACAGATACCTGCTGCACAGTGCTCCTGTCCTGACACTGTATACAGATACCTGCTGCACAGTGCTCCTGTCCTGACACTGTACTGAACTGTAACCATAGGACAATGCCACCAGTCATAGTAACCCCATGACTTAAAAGGTTTTTTTCACTTTTGGTTAATCTTCGTCCAAAAGCGCACTTCAGTGTAAAAAAAAAAAATACAAACCCGGCTATTCTCACCATCCCTGGGTCTACTGGCCAGTCTTTGCCGCTGGTGTCTGGCATACCCAGTGCATGCCTTTCTGCAGTGCACCCGTGCCCCATAGAGAACACCATCCACATGATGGGGTCTAATAACTCACGGCTAAACCTGCAAGGAAAAATTTACATGTGAGGTACAGACTGGAAAACAACTGATGAGTCTGGCATTGACCATTTCACTGACATCACGATGACAGTGCAGCAGCCAATCAGTGAGCTCTGCAGCTCTCCCGGTGTAAACCAAAGGCCGCGCTCAGAGCTAAGTCACCTCATACCATACATCTCCCTCTAGTGGCAGGCTCCTCACACTGCACTTCTCTATATCTATGGTGAGTCTGCTCATACCGTACACTCCCTGTTAGGCCCCTTTCACACATCAGTGATTCTGGGACGTTTGTGCTTTTTTTTAAACGTACCAGAATCACTGACATACGCAGACCCATTATAATGAATGGGTCTGCTCACACATCAGTGATTTGTCACTGCACGTGTCTCCGTGCAGCGTACCCGCGTGTGCGTGATTGCTGCACGGAGACATGTCCATTTTTTTCTGGCATCACTGATGTTCCACGGACCACGCAGTGGTGTGGTCCGTGAAACACGTGCCAGAAAAAAACGTGCTTTTAAAATAATAAACATTTTAACTCAACCGGCGTCCAGCGATGTCCTCTGCAGCCCGTTCTCCCTGCTCCTTCTGTGCCAGCTGATTACTGTCGCGCATATTCATTATGCGCGACACAGCCGACCCGGAAGCAGCTCCTGCAGGGGTCAGCGCCAGCCGGATGCTGCACTGCGGGAGGATTCAGCACCATGGAGAGCGGGAGCGGGCGCAGGTGAGTGAATCTCTAAGTGCAATCACGGGCCACGGAGAACGGAGCCCGGATTGCACTTAGACAACCCACGTGTGCCGTGATTTTCGGCACACGCAGGGACATGTGCGCGTTTTACACGCCAATGAAAAACGTCTGTTTTTCACTGACGTGTGAAACGGGCCTTAGGGGTGCTTCACACACAGCGAGCTCACTGCCGAGATCGCTGCTGAGTCATGCTTTTTGTGACGCAGCAGTGACCTCATTAGCGATCTCGCTGTGTGTGACACTGAGCAGCGATCTGGCCCCTGCTGCGAGATCGCTGCTCGTTACACACAGCCCTGGTTCGTTTTCTTCAAAGCCGCTCTCCCGCTGTGACACACAGATCGCTGTGTGTGACAGCAAGAGAGCGACAAATGAAGCGAGCAGGGAGCAGGAGCCGGCGTCTGACAGCTGAGGTAAGCTGTATCCAAGATAAACATCGGGTAACCAAGGTGGTTACCCAATATTTAACTTAGTTACCAGCCTCTGCAGCTCTCACGCTGCCTGTGCTGCCGGCTCCGGCTCTCTGCACATGTAGCTGCTGTACACATCGGGTTAATTAACCCGATGTGTACAGCAGCTAGGAGAGCAAGGAGCCAGCGCTAAGCAGTGTGCGCGGCTCCCTGCTCTCTGCACATGTAGCTGCATTACACATCGGGTTAATTAACCCGATGTGTACTGTAGCTACGGTAGGAGAGCAAGGAGCCAGCGCTCAGTGTGCGCGGCTCCCTGCTCCCTGCACACACAGCTGTGCGCTGGTAACTAATGTAAACATCGGGTAACCATACCCGATGTTTACCTTAGTTACCAGTCTCCACAGCTTCCAGACGGCGGCTCCGTGCAAGCGCAGCGTCGCTTGCACGTCGCTGCTGGCTGGGGGCTGTTCACTGGTCGCTGGTGAGATCTGCCTGTTTGACAGCTCACCAGCGACCATGTAGCGATGCAGCTGCGATCCTGACCAGGTCAGATCACTGGTCGGATCGCTGCTGCATCGATAAGTGTGAAGGTACCCTTAGTGTCAGGCTCCTCACACTACACCTCCCTATTTCTGCTGTGAGCCTCTTGATATCACACTTCTCCCTCTAGTGTAAGGCTATGTGCGCACGTTGCATAATTTCAAGCATTTACACAGCGTCTAGCACTGCAGCGTAAATGCATGTGTCCTGCATCCCCAGCACAATCTATGTAGATTGTGCATGATACGTGCGCACTTTGGTTTTTTGAACACAGCGATTTGAGAGTAAAAAAAATGACAACATAACTGCGTTAAAAAATGCAGCATGTCACTTGTTTTGTGCGCTTTGGATGCAGTTCCCACTCTGTCTATGGAAGAGCCAGCATCCATAGCGCATGAAATCGGCATGTATGCTGCAAACACACTACATCCATTAAGCAGTGTTTCTGCAGCGATTTGAAGCGCACATAGGCTCCTCACACTACTACTCCCTATCTCTGCTGTCAGTCTCTTCATACCACACATCTCCCTTAAGTGTCAGGCTGCTCACACTACTCCTCCCTATATTTGCTATCAGTCTCTTTACATCACACATCTCCCACTAGTGGCAGGCCCCTCACACTGCACCTCCATATCTCCGCTATCAGTCTCCTCATACCGCAAATCTACTTCTAGTGGTAGGATCCTCACACTGCACTTCCCTATCCCTGCTATCAGTCTCCTCATACCACACATCTCCCTCTAGTGGCAGGCTCCTCACACTGCACCTCCCTATCTTGCCTGTAGTCTACTAATACCGCACACCTCCCTCTAGTGGCAGGCTGATCACACTGTACTTTACTATCCCTGCTGTGAGTCTCCTTATACCGCACAGCTCCCTCTAATGGCAGGCTGCTGACACTACGCCTGCTTATCTCTGCTGTCTCCTCATACCACACATCTCCCTCTAGTGGCAGGATGCTCACACTGCACCACCATATCTCTGCTGTGAGTTTCCTCATGTCAAACATCTCCCTCTAGTGGCAGGCTGCTGACACTACACCTCCATATCTCTTCTGGGAGTCCCCTCATAAAGCACATCTCCCTCTAGTGGCAGGCTGCTGACACTACACTTCCCTATCTCTGCTGTGAGTCTACTTATACCGCACAACTACCTCTAGTGGCAGGCTCCTCACACTGCACCTCCCTATCTTGCCTGTAGTCTACTCATGCCTTACATCTTCCTCCAGTGTCAGGCTCATCACACTGCACCTCGCTATCTACTGTGAGTTACCTCGTACCGCACAGCTCCCTCTAGTGGCAGGCTCCTCACACTGCACTTCACTATCCCTGCTGTGAGTCTCCTTATACCGCACAGCTCCCTCTAGTGGCAGGCTGCTGACACTATACCTCCACATCTCTGCTGAGTCTCCTCATACCACACATCTCCCTCTAGTGGCAGGCTCCTCACACTGCACCTCCATATCTCTGCTGTGAGTCTCCTTATACCGCACAGCTCCCTCTAGTGGCAGGCTGCTCACACTACACTTCCCTACCTCTAGCAAAAATTTGGCCATAATAAATACCGAACTTATGGAACTACCTAGTGGTGTCCCATAAGAAAGTGCCTACTCCAAAGGCATGCATGACTGGAGAAAAGGGAGATGAGGCAACAAATGTGTGTAAAAAATTCCATTTTATTCATTAAAATACATTTTAATTGATACAAAATTGCATAAGTTAGAAAAGGTCAGACAATTGGGCAGGAAAAACAGTAGGGGAAGTGTAATGTGTGGGGACAAGGCATTGCCACACAGAACCAACCAATTACATGGGAAGTGTATTACTACCAGGTACGTGTAGATATCTTGTAATCTAGCTGCGGCGGGGTGACGGCCCTAAGGGGACATGGAGGTGCAGACTATAAAATGCAGGCGAGCGGTACAATGTATGAAAAAACCGTCAGGGACCCACATAGCCGCGGCGCAATCCGGCCTCAAAACTGCGCAGAGCCACAGGCGTGGACCAAGAGGTACCAGAAATTAACCGGCATCAGTGTGCACACAGTAAGTCCGAGCCTGGTGCCCGCGCATCCAGAGAGAGCCTGAAGGCGGCGCGGACAGAGGGTTCCAACAGTAGAACTGCAAGGAGAAAGTGACCAGGGGAGAGGCAGTATATAATGTTATGCATACATATACATAAGTGGGTGTCCACAAGCCAGCAATGACAGTATGTGAATTCCCCCTGGGACTCACCCCAATCACAGATCAGGGCTAGATCTGACACTGCACGGGGCCGCAAGGACCAGACTGGAAAGGAACAATTATATCCAGCATAAGTGTGCTTACAATACATCACAGTCTGGAGCGGCGAGCAGCCAGAAAAAGACCCCAAGTTGTGAGGGTAGGGCAAAGAACAGTACCTGTGGTTGGTTCTGGGGGCAAGGAAACAGCCTCCTGACAGCTGTTTTGCAGCGTGCTTTTTCGAAGGAGGTGAAGATGTGTAGTGCATGCCAAACTTTTATTGGTAATGAACCTGGTGTGAAAAATCAGCCCTAATTACGGTCGTATGTTTGCGCGTGTACCGGTACCCGAGTACGGGAAGCGGGAGGGAGCAAAAACCACCGCTGTGTACGGCGCACGCGCGGGACCACGGGACGCGTCACCATGGTACCCGCGTGCGCACCAACGGGCTCGCTCCCTACCACTGCCCGCAGTCAGTGTACCGGAGGACGCGCCTGACCACAAAAGAGTAAGTAGAACCAGCATATAAACATACGATCTATATATAGAAAGGCTCGTTAAGGGGCCATGTAATGAAGAAAACAACAGTGGGACCGCAGATTCAGCAAAGAGCCAATGGAAAATTGTTCATATCCCAATAACAATATATGGAGAGGAGCCTAAAAAGTAAGAAGAAGAGAGAAAAAGATAACACAATGTTAAAATTTGTAAGACATACACAGGTTAAAAGCCCCACAGGACCACTACTACAGAAGTGTACATATGGCAGAAATTCTGTCAAAAAGGACCCAAAACAAGGTTCAGGGAGAGGCCAAAAGGAGAAGACAAGGGGGAGTTTTACAAAAATCCACGGTTAGATGAAGGATGGATTTTGCATAGAGGGAATTATTAATGCAACCTGACCAGAATAGGGAAGAATGCCGGCTAATACATTTACAGGAAAGGGGCATAACTGACCACCTCGTTTAACCCGAAGGGCACAAGTGTGTTCAGGGAGACGATCCACTTGTACTCCCGCTGAGCGAGAATCTTACGTAGATCGCCCCCCCGGACACTCCCGTGGATAACATCGATGCCCCTAACCTGTAATGATTTAGGGCTGCAATTGTGAGCAGCCCTAAAATGGCGGGGCAAAGTTTTCAGAAGGGTGACATCTTCCACTGAGGCAGCAGCAATGATATCTCTCACGTGCTCCCTGACTCTAATGCGGAGCTCACGTGAAGTGAGCCCCACATAAACCAGGGAGCACAAGCATGTAGCGTAATAAACTACGTGTGTAGTGCTGCAAGTAATATATTTGTTAATGGAAAATGTTTTTTTGCCATCAGAGGAAGTAAAAGATGACACCCTAATGATGTTAGCACACGCGGCACAATGGCCGCATGGAAAACAGCCCCGAAGAGGACCCCTAGAACCAAAAAGGTTCTGTCTGGGGGGGACATAGTGACTATTGACGAGAAGATCCCCCAGGTTCCTTGCCCGCCTAGCTGCCATGAGAGGTCTCCTGGGAAGCACTGCAGCCAGGGTAGGCTTGGTAAAAAGTACCAACCAGTGCTTCTCCAGGATTCCCCTCATCGTGTCCCACTCGTGATTGAAAGTCCCAATAAAACGGATCTGACTGTCCATGGTTGGCCGTCGCTGTTTATATTGGAGAAGATTTTCCCTGGGGGTATTTTTTGCACGTAGATAGCCTCCCTTGATGCATCTATTGCTATACCCCCTCACTCTAAACCTGCATCGGAGATCGGATGACTGGGTTTCAAAGGTGGAAGAGATGGAGCAGATCCGCTTCATCCTCAAAAACTGTCCGGTCGGGATGGCGCGTATGGTTGACATGGTATGACCCGAGGATGCGTGTAGGAGGGCATTGACCGACGTGTCCTTGCAGAAAACGTCGGTCTGAATGCCCCCCGCCGCATCCACATAAATGTTAACATCAAGGAAGTCCAAGCTGGTATTACTGGATCTATAAGTCAACTTGATGTTAAAAGAATTAGAATTAAGGTCATCCATGAATTGATCGAGCTGCCCGACTGTGCCCTGCCAAATGACAAAAACATCATCAATATAGCGGAGCCAGCACTGCTCATGGGAGCTCCCCACAGCACCACCATCGCCAAACACCAACCTCTCCCAGTATCCCAGGAAAAGGTTGGCGTAGGCAGGTGCGCAGGAAGCGCCCATTGCAGTCCCGTGCCGCTGTAAATAAAATAAATCCCTTTTCTCCCTTTTCTCCAGTCATACTTCTCTATCTCTGCTGTGTCTCCTTATACCGCACAGCTCCCGCACAGCTCCCTCTAGTGTCAGGCTCCTCACACTGCACCTCCTTATCCCTGCTGTGAGTCTCCTTATACCGCACAGCTCCCTCTAATGGCAGGCTGCTCACACTGCACCTCCTTATCCCTGCTGTGAGTCTCCTTATACCACACAGCTCCCTCTAATGGCAGGCTGCCCACACTGCACCTCCTTATCCCTGCTGTGAGTCTCCTTATACCGCACAGCTCCCTCTAATGGCAGGCTGCTCAAACTGCACCTCCTTATCCCTGCTGTGAGTCTCCTTATACCGCACAGCTCCCTCTAATGGCAGGCTGGTCACACTGCACCTCCTTATCTCTGCTGTGAGTCTCCTTATACCGCACAGCTCCCTCTAATGGCAGGCTGCTCACACTGCACCTGTCTATCTCTGCTGTGAGTCTCCTTATGTCAAACATCTCCCTCAAGAGTCAGACTGCTCACACTGCACCACCATATCTCTGCTGTGAGTTTCCTCATGTCAAACATCTCCCTCTAGTGGCAGGCTGCTGACACTACACCTCCATATCTCTTCTGGGTGTTTCCTCATAAAGCACATCTCCCTCTAGTGGCAGGCTGCTGACACTGCACCTCCATATCTCTTCTGGGAGTCTCCTCATAAAGCACATCTCCCTCTAGTGGCAGGCTGCTGACACTACACCTCCATATCTCTTCTGGGAGTCTCCTCATAAAGCACATCTCCCTCTAGTGGCAGGCTGCTGACACTACACCTCCATATCTCTTCTGGGAGTCTCCTCATAAAGCACATCTCCCTCTACTGGGAGGCTGCTCACACTACACTTCCCTATCTCTGCTGTGTCGCCTTATACCGCACAGCTCCCTCTATTAGCAGGCTCCTCACACTGCACCTCCTTATCCTTGCTGTGAGTCTCCTTATACCGCACATCTCCCTCAAGTGGCAGGTTGCTCACACTACACTTCCCTTTCCCTGATGTGAGTCTACTAATACCGCACAGCTCCTTCTAGTGGCAGGCTCCTCACACTGCACCTCCCTATCCCTTCTGTGAGTCTCCTTATACCGCACAGCTCCCTCTAGTGGCAGGCTCCTCACACTGCACCTCCCTATACCTGCTGTGAGTCTCCTACCGCACAGCTCCCTCTAGTGGCAGGCTCCTCACACTGCACTTCCCTATCTCTGCTGTGAGTCTCCTTACACCGCACAGCTCCCTCTAGTGGCAGGCTCCTCACACTGCACCTCCCTATCCCTGCTGTGAGTCTCCTACCGCACAGCTCCCTCTAGTGGCAGGCTCCTCACACTGCACCTCCTTATCCCTGCTGTGAGTCTCCTTACACCGCACAGCTCCCTCTAGTGGCAGGCTCCTCACACTGCACCTCCCTATACCTGCTGTGAGTCTCCTACCGCACAGATCCCTCTAGTGGCAGGCTCCTCACACTGCACTTCCCTATCCCTGCTGTGAGTCTCCTTACACCGCACAGCTCCCTCTAGTGGCAGGCTGCTCACACTGCACGTCCTTATCCCTGCTGTGAGTCTCCTACCGCACAGCTCCCTCTAGTGGCAGGCTGCTCACACTGCACCTCCTTATCCCTGCTGTGAGTCTCCTTATACCGCACAGCTCCCTCTAGTGGCAGGCTCCTCACACTGCACCTCCTTATCCCTGCTGTGAGTCTCCTTATACCGCACAGCTCCCTCTAGTGGCAGGCTCCTCACACTGCACCTCCCTATCCCTGCTGAGTCTCCTACCGCACAGCTCCCTCTAGTAGCAGGCTCCTCACACTGCACCTCCCTATACCTGCTGTGAGTCTCCTTACACTGCACAGCTCCCTCTAGTGGCAGGCTCCTCACACTGCACCTCCTTATCCCTGCTGTGAGTCTCCTACCGCACAGCTCCCTCTAGTGGCAGGCTCCTCACACTGCACCTCCCTATACCTGCTGTGAGTCTCCTACCGCACAGCTCCCTCTAGTGGCAGGCTCCTCACACTGCACTTCCCTATCTCTGCTGTGAGTCTCCTTACACCGCACAGCTCCCTCTAGTGGCAGGCTCCTCACACTGCACCTCCCTATCCCTGCTGTGAGTCTCCTACCGCACAGCTCCCTCTAGTAGCAGGCTCCTCACACTGCACCTCCCTATACCTGCTGTGAGTCTCCTTACACTGCACAGCTCCCTCTAATGGCAGGCTCCTCACACTGCACCTCCTTATCCCTGCTGTGAGTCTCCTACCGCACAGCTCCCTCTAGTGGCAGGCTCCTCACACTGCACCTCCCTATCCCTGCTGAGTCTCCTACCGCACAGCTCCCTCTAGTGGCAGGCTCCTCACACTACACTCCCTTATCCCTGCTGTGAGTCTCCTTACACCGCACAGCTCCCTCTAGTGGCAGGCTCCTCACACTGCATCTCCCTATCCCTGCTGTGAGTCTCCTTACACCGCACAGTTCCCTCTAGTGGCAGGCTCCTCACACTGCATCTCCCTATCCCTGCTGTGAGTCTCCTTACACCGCACAGCTCCCTCTAGTGGCAGGCTCCTCACACTGCACCTCCCTATCCCTGCTGTGAGTCTCCTTACACCGCACAGTTCCCTCTAGTGGCAGGCTCCTCACACTGCATCTCCCTATCCCTGCTGTGAGTCTCCTTACACCGCACAGCTCCCTCTAGTGGCAGGCTCCTCACACTGCACCTCCCTATCCCTGCTGTGAGTCTCCTTACACCGCACAGCTCCCTCTAGTGGCAGGCTCCTCACACTGCACCTCCCTATCCCTGCTGAGTCTCCTACCGCACAGCTCCCTCTAGTGGCAGGCTCCTCACACTACACTCCCTTATCCCTGCTGTGAGTCTCCTTACACCGCACAGCTCCCTCTAGTGGCAGGCTCCTCACACTGCATCTCCCTATCCCTGCTGTGAGTCTCCTTACACCGCACAGTTCCCTCTAGTGGCAGGCTCCTCACACTGCATCTCCCTATCCCTGCTGTGAGTCTCCTTACACCGCACAGCTCCCTCTAGTGGCAGGCTCCTCACACTGCACCTCCCTATCCCTGCTGTGAGTCTCCTTACACCGCACAGTTCCCTCTAGTGGCAGGCTCCTCACACTGCATCTCCCTATCCCTGCTGTGAGTCTCCTTACACCGCACAGCTCCCTCTAGTGGCAGGCTCCTCACACTGCACCTCCCTATCCCTGCTGTGAGTCTCCTTACACCGCACAGCTTCCTCTAGTGGCAGGCTCCTCACACTGCACCTCCTTATCCCTGCTGTGAGTCTCCTTACACCGCACAGCTCCCTCTAGTGGCAGGCTCCTCACACTGCATCTCCCTATCCCTGCTGTGAGTCTCCTTACACCGCACAGTTCCCTCTAGTGGCAGGCTCCTCACACTGCATCTCCCTATCCCTGCTGTGAGTCTCCTTACACCGCACAGCTCCCTCTAGTGGCAGGCTCCTCACACTGCACCTCCCTATCCCTGCTGTGAGTCTCCTTACACCGCACAGTTCCCTCTAGTGGCAGGCTCCTCACACTGCATCTCCCTATCCCTGCTGTGAGTCTCCTTACACCGCACAGCTCCCTCTAGTGGCAGGCTCCTCACACTGCACCTCCCTATCCCTGCTGTGAGTCTCCTTACACCGCACAGTTCCCTCTAGTGGCAGGCTCCTCACACTGCATCTCCCTATCCCTGCTGTGAGTCTCCTTACACCGCACAGCTCCCTCTAGTGGCAGGCTCCTCACACTGCACCTCCCTATCCCTGCTGTGAGTCTCCTTACACCGCACAGCTTCCTCTAGTGGCAGGCTCCTCACACTGCACCTCCTTATCCCTGCTGTGAGTCTCCTTATACCGCACAGCTCCCTCTAGTGGCAGGCTCCTCACACTGCACCTCCCTATCCCTGCTGTGAGTCTCCTTACACCGCACAGCTCCTTCTAGTGGCAGGCTCCTCACACTGCACCTCCCTATCCCTGCTGAGTCTCCTACCGCACAGCTCCCTCTAGTGGCAGGCTCCTCACACTGCATCTCCCTATCCCTGCTGTGAGTCTCCTTACACCGCACAGCTCCCTCTAGTGGCAGGCTCCTCACACTGCATCTCCCTATCCCTGCTGTGAGTCTCCTTACACCGCACAGCTCCCTCTAGTGGCAGGCTCCTCACACTGCACTTCCCTATCCCTGCTGTGAGTCTCCTTACACCGCACAGCTCCCTCTAGTGGCAGGCTCCTCACACTGCACCTCCCTATCCCTGCTGTGAGTCTCCTTACACCGCACAGCTCCCTCTAGTGGCAGGCTCCTCACACTGCACCTCCTTATCCCTGCTGTGAGTCTCCTTACACCGCACAGCTCCCTCTAGTGGCAGGCTCCTCACACTGCACCTCCTTATCCCTGCTGTGAGTCTCCTTACACCGCACAGCTCCCTCTAGTGGCAGGCTGCTCACACTGCATCTGCCTTTTTGCAGAGAGTCTCCCCTTTCAGCCTCTCCATGTAAATTCTTCCTAATGTGATCTGGTTTAATCTGTAGCCTATGGCGCTGCTAATCAGCTGACACGTCAGACTGGGTTATGCTGTGTAACCTGTCCTCCCTGTGAGCTCTACCCACGCTGTGTGGTCACGTGACTGCGATGCTCCGCCCTCCCGGTACGTTGCACTCTAGTGTAGCCCCACGTCACCTTCCCAGGCAGTAGCCGGGAGGACTATGGCGGCGGCGGCGGCGGCGGCGGTGAGCGCGGTGCTCTTGCTGTGCCTTAGTTCTCACATTCGGGCTGACTCTGCCGGGAGCACGGAGGAGTTTGACGTGATGCCGGGGGGCCTGGACCACATGTATACACGGAAGCAGGTCCGACATGTTATATGCTGCAGTGAGAGCAGCCTCATAGGCTGCTATTATATCCTGGTTTTTCATAAGGGTCCAGTTCCCTGCAGGGAGGGAAGCAAACGTGCACACGTTGCGTTTTTGCAGCGGTTTGCATGATCTTTATGCAAATACAGTACCAGAAAAAGCTATGAGAGTTCAGAAATCTCACGCTCACCTTTTTTTTTTTTTTAAAGAAGCGGCATGTCAATTATTTCAGCGGGTTTTTTTGCAGTATTTTCATCATTGAAAGCCACAAGAGAGTGGAAAAAAAATGCAACTGCTGCGTTTTTTGCTTTTGTGCTGATCAAACAAATGATGCTGGAAATACGCAGCTAAACTTGCTTTTTGGAAGCAGTTTTTTTTGGGGGGGGGTTAACTGCCAAGAGAGCAAGTTTTGACTGCAGAAAAAAATGCATAAAAAATACAATGTGTGATCATAGCCTAAAGTGGTGGTCCACTTTTAGGAAAGCGGAGCCCAAACTGTGAAATCCCTAAAACAAGAATCTCATTATGTCCTCCCCTCCTCAGTCTGGTGTTGGCTGCCTGCTCCAGTTCAGGTATTTTTGCTGTTGCGGTGACTGTCAGCACTCTAGCCACTCACTATCTGTGAGGTGACGGCACACACCGTGCTGAGCTCACTGATTGGCTAGAGTCGTGACCCGTGTTGGTGAGGTGACGGCACACACCGTGCTTAGCTCACTGATTGGCTAGAGTCGTGACCCGTGTTGGTGAGGTGACGGCACACACCGTGCTTAGCTCACTGATTGGCTAGAGTCGTGACCCGTGTTGGTGAGGTGACAGCACACACCGTGCTTAGCTCACTGATTGGCTAGAGTCGTGACCCGTGTTGGTGAGGTGACGGCACACACCGTGCTTAGCTCACTGATTGGCTAGAGTCGTGACCCGTGTTGGTGAGGTGACGGCACACACCGTGCTTAGCTCACTGATTGGCTAGAGTCGTGACCCGTGTTGGTGAGGTGACGGCACACACCGTGCTTAGCTCACTGATTGGCTAGAGTCGTGACCCGTGTTGGTGAGGTGACGGCACACACCGTGCTTAGCTCACTGATTGGCTAGAGTCGTGACCCGTGTTGGTGAGGTGACGGCACACACCGTGCTTAGCTCACTGATTGGCTAGAGTCGTGACCCGTGTTGGTGAGGTGACGGCACACCATGCTGAGCTCACTGATTGGCTAGAGTCGTGGCCGGTGTTGTTGGTGAGGTGACGGCACACACCATGCTGAGCTCACTGACTGGCTAGAGTCGTGACCCGTGTTGGTGAGGTGACGGCACACACCATGCTGAGCTCACTGATTGGCTAGAGTCAAGGCCGGTGTTGTTGGTGAGGTGACGGCACACACCATGCTGAGCTCACTGATTGGCTAGAGTCGTGGCCGGTGTTGTTGGTGAGGTGACGGCACACACCATGCTGAGCTCACCGATTGGCTAGAGTCGTGTCCGGTGTTGTTGGTGAGGTGACGGCACACACCGTGCTGAGCTCACTGATTGGCTAGAGTCGTGATCCGTGTTGGTGAGGTGACGGCACACACCGTGCTGAGCTCACTGATTGGCTAGAGTCGTGATCCGTGTTGGTGAGGTGACGGCACACACCATGCTGAGCTCACTGATTGGCTAGAGTTGAGACCTGTGTTGGTTATGTGATATCACCGTTGTAGTCAAAGAACTGGGACCAATACTGCACTGCTGGATGCAGAGTGCGTGAGGACATAATGAGTTGTTTTTTAGGCATTTTACACAGTTGGGGCCCACTTTCCTGAATGTGAACAACCCCTTTAACCTTTTCCTATCCTTAGTCCCCCATTCCAAAAATTCCGTTACGCTCCTTTGTCGGGCCACTGCTTTGTGTATCATTCACATGTGAATAGATTGACTTCCTGTTGATTTATTTTACAAAATTCATTCATATTGCAAAATTCTGTTTTGACGTTTTTCCCCAATTATAATAGGATTTCAATGGGCAGAACAGGAAATTTTATTGGATAGGAAAAGGTTAAGGCTACACCTTTCAATCTGGGATGTGTCAAATACATGCACCTCTTATTGTACTGCCCAACGGACACGCTCACCTGTCCAAAAACCACTCACTTGTTTTTCTGTTTTCTTGTCTTCAACCATAGTGTAATGATAACTTGCACTGACTTAAAGGGAATGTGTGATCAGACGATATTCTAATATTTAAATCAGAGTTTTGTTACGTGTATATTTTTTGGGGCAATGTTTTTTTTTTTTTTTATGTGTGTGTGTATATGTATATATATGTATGTGTGTGTATATATATATGTGTGTATGTATATATATATATATATATATATATATATATATATATATATATATATATATATATTTATTGAAGTTATTAACAATGAGAGATATTGCAATTTTCATTGTGGATACTAGGGCTTTTTTTTTCTTAGACTTTAAGGGATTATGTCGGCTTGGGGTTCAAGTCTGCAGTCAGTTTGGGTGACCGCAGGCTTTTGAATCATCACATTGCACGCACTGACTGGATTGATATACACCAACTGCAGACTTGTGAATCTGCACAGTGCGCACTGTCAGAATTGATACATAGTGACTGCAGACTTGTGAATCTGCACAGTGCGCACTGTCAGAATTGATACATAGTGACTGCAGACTTGTGAATCTGCACAGTGCGCACTGTCAGAATTGATACATAGTGACTGCAGACATGTGAATCTGCACAATGCGCACTGTCAGGATTGATATACAGTGACTGCAGACTTGTGAATCTGCACAATGCGCACTGTCAGAATTGATACATAGTGACTGCAGACTTGTGAATCTGCACAATGCGCACTGTCAGAATTGATACATAGTGACTGCAGACTTGTGAATCTGCACAATGCGCACTGTCAGAATTGATATACAAACTAAAGAATGTTTGTCTGGAACACCAATGGTGTGAACATGGTGCACCATGTTCACACCATTGGAGTTCTAGACATACATTCTTTAATTAGTATGCACTTTCTGTCTGAGAACCCTGCCCCACCCATAGTCATGTGTCTTATTTCACATATATAGCTTGGTCCTTTGCTTCCCATACAGAGCAAGTTTTTTAACTGCAGGTGAGGTTACATATAGGCTAGGGACCCCAAAAATAGAGATTACCTTGGCGTTGGTTTGGGGCTCTTTTACATCAATACAATGGGTAAACATCTCTTATATTCCTATTATTCATAGCAGTTATGCATATTCCATTTTTCATGTTTTTTCACTTTTTCAGATAGTTCATTGTATTTTTCAGTCTAGTATTCCATAGCAGTTTCGCTTTTCATCATTCCCATATACATTGTGACTAGTGTGCAACTCTTTATCCTATTGTAGGATTGATATACAATGACTGCAGACTGATGAATCTGCACAGTGCACACTGTCAGGATTGATATACAGTGACTGTAGACTTGTGAATCCGCACAGTGTACACTGTTAGGATTGACATATCGACCACAGACTTGTGGTTCCACTAAGTGCTGACAGTGAGGCCGGATATACTGTAGATTGAACGCAGACTTTTGAATCCGCTATAAGTGCTCACAGTGAGGATGGATATAGAGCTACTCGAGACTTATCTACTCAGTGCGCACTGTCAGCATTGATATGCAGACTTGTGAATCCACAGTTAGGATTGCCTTTGAGTGACTGGGGACTTGAGCCTCACGTCAGGACAACTCTTTTAACTTTCTGTTGTTTCCACATATACATTAATCACAATCGACTGGCCTAGAGGTTGTCCGCTACTTTTGCATTCATGGCGGTAATGTTACTGATGTCGCTGCTCTTCAGCGTCGCTGTGTCTCACACAGCACAGCGTGACCTGGAAGTGGCTGTTGGCCAAGGCCTATCGAGTGTCAGAACAAGGCTCCATAGATTTTCTTCTTCTGATTCACTGGCCTTCATTGGATTCGCAGAACTACTTTACACCTGCCGGGTATTTTTATTTAATTTTTTAAAAGTGAACGAGGGAGTGTTTGTTTTTATTTTGTGTGTTTTGGGGGGTTTTTTTTCAGATTTTTTTTTCGTGGACTGTCACATTCAGTGAACTATTTTTTTTTTTTTGTATTTTTTTTAATGGTGAACACGGGACAGTGTTGAAGAGTGTTTATTTCAATAGATTTTTTTTTATGTATATATATTTACTGGGTTAGTAATGTGGGAGTCTGATAGATGCCTCTCCATTACTAACACCAGGGCTTGATGCCAGCTGAAAATTCACAGCTGACATCAACCGCATAAATAGTTATCCCAATTGCCACTGCACCAGGGCATTGGGAAAAGCTGAACTGAAGTGCCAGAATTGGAGCATCTCATGATGCGTCAGTTCTGGGGTGGCTGCAAGCTGGAATGTTTAGGCCGGGAAGGGCTGAATAACCATGGACCTTCCCAGCCTGATAATATCATCCTGCAGCTGTCTACTTTACCTTGACTGGTTATCAAAAGGGAGGGACCCCACACCGTGTTTATTTGTTAATTTTGTATTTCACTGCATGAGTGGTGCTTTGAATCTAAGCTTGTGATGTAATGGCTGTTATACTCAGCCATTATCTGCCTCTAATGGCCACAGGTGGTGCGGGGCTCTGTCTGCAGATGTTATTCTCTTAAATGCCGCTCTTAAACTGTGACAGCAGTATTTACAGCGCTCCTACATTTTTTACAGTTCCTTAAATAACTACATATTTCCTTAGTTTACTTTGCTTGTTTTTGTATCCTTCCATAGGGCGACTTCTCCTGCAGTTTTCATTACGCAGCCCAGGGAGGTACAAATGAGGTAAGATCATTCAACAATAGGACCGAACGGACAAATCCCTTCAAGGGTTTTTTTGTTTGTTTTTTAACGGGAACCTGTCACCAGTTTGTCTCACTATTAAACTAAAAGAATCCCCTTCTGCAGCTCCTGGGCTGCATTCTATGAAGGTGCACCTTGTGCCCTGACTCCCCTTTTAGACCCCAAAAATAACTTTATAAAACATGACCATTCCGTATGCTAATGACCTGTGTGGCTCAGATGGGCGGGCTGTTTTTCGGCTCCTGTCCCCCCTCCTGCCGCTGATCGCCGTCCTCATTTCTTGATTCCTCTATCATCATCCATGTTGCTCTTTCAAATCTCGTGCCTGTGTCCAGTTACCTAGTCTGAAAGCAGCGAACACTCTCTACCTATCGTTTACTGCCTGTTTGTGCTGTTCTGAAGCTCCCTGGATCCAGCCAGCCTCCGTGTCCCTGATATTCTCCCATGCTGCAGAGGTGAAGCTGCTGGTATTTCCAGCCTCGGTGAAGGCACGGCTGAGGTCAGTGACGGGACCATGCAGCTAGTCTAAACAGTGCATCCTCAGGAGTGTTGAACTCCTAAAGAAATTGAGAACCAGAGCTGTGGAGTCGGTAAACCAAACCTCCGACTCCTCAATTTCTCTTGCACCGACTCCGACTCCTACATATATTGCTTATAGTTAGGTGAAAAGTTTATTGTAGTACATGAACATGTGTATGTGAGCATCAGACATTTAATAATTTTTATGATACAATAATCAAGATATTTGGATAGAACATAAAATATTTGAATAAAATAATTGGAATAAAACTTTAGAACACAAACTAATAAATTGTAAATATGTAATACACTATGTAATATACAGTAGATTACATATATATATATATCTGTGTGTGTGTATGTATGTATGTATGTATGTATATATATATCTAAAGTTGTAAATATATTTTATGTTGTATCTAAATATCTTGATTTTCTTTATCGTTCCTTTGGGAGACCCAGACCATGGGTGTTTAGCTTCTGCCTCCGGAGGACACACAAAGTACTACACTTAAAAGTGTAGCTCCTCCCTCTGAGCTTATACACCCCCTGGTAGCCAGTCCTAGCCAGTTTATTGCTTTGTGTCAGGAGGCATACATCCACACATGCATTCTCATCTGATTTGTTTGACTT
The DNA here is from genome assembly GCF_048569485.1 of Anomaloglossus baeobatrachus. Classification (NCBI taxonomy): domain Eukaryota; kingdom Metazoa; phylum Chordata; class Amphibia; order Anura; family Aromobatidae; genus Anomaloglossus; species Anomaloglossus baeobatrachus. The sequence continues at coordinate 381,507,529 of NC_134353.1, read as the reverse complement.
TTGGAAAGAGTTTGAAGAAAAGCGGGTCCATGTCTGGACTCCCGGCATGTCCCTTCTCACCCCACTGTGTCGGCGGTGTTGTTAAGGTTGATTTACAAGGCTGCAGCCTTACATGCCGCGCTCCTTCACCATCCCTTCTGGGCTCTGGCTTGAAGTGGGAGCCAACACGGTCTCCATGCCTGGCAGGAGTCCGGTCTCCATCCACAGCCCCTTGAGGATTCTGTTGGACCAGAGCACTCATCCCCAGGGACATGGCCCTGCGTCTCAGCAGCTAAGTACCTGAGACGTTTATGTTGGGGGTCCCTGTTCTTTATTGTAAGGGGAGAGTATGCTGTATGTGATTGTTTTGTTTTAACTTTTCCGGCGGGTTCTCTAGCTTTTGCCTGAGAACCGCGCCGATGGTGCCTACTTGTCGGCCTCGCCGCTTAAATTTAGGCCCTGGCTTCGCCGGAGGCCTAGTTTCATTTTCCTGCCCTCGCATGTCACTCATGCAGAGGGACAGGTTCGGCTCCTCCCGGCGGCCGTTCTACACAGGGGAGGGACACTCCCCACTGCTGGGGCGTCCCTCCTTCCCTGCAGGTCTCTATAGCCCTCCAGTTCCCGCTCTTTTATAGGAACGCCCTCTTCTCAGGCAGAGTTCACTCTGCTCTGGGACATCCTGTATTCTGCATCTCTGCTGAGGTGCTGCGACTGGGGGACCGGGCTTCGGGATCTGGAGGGCACACAACACCGCGCTCAGCGGTCTGGTAAGCCACAGCCGGTCTCCGGTTGTGGACCTCTGTATATTCTCCCTGGGGTTCATTCTCTGCAAAGCCCCCACTCCAGCAGCATATCTCACACAAGGAGCAAGGCTCCAAAGCTTTATTCTGCATGCACTGTATGTAAGCTCCTGCTGCCTGAGCCGAGCACCTATCCACATTGTGATGTCTGCTCTAACTTGGCGGTGCCACAGCGTGGAGTCTCACCCCCAGTGGTCTCTCAGGCTGCTGCTGCACCTGTGATTGAACCCCCGGCCTGGGTAGAGTCCTTTTCTAGGTCCATATCCCAGTCATTTGCTGAGTCCATGGGACTTTTGTCCAGGACTTTGATGAATATGCATCAGCCCCCCTCACAGGGTGCCTCTAATACTCTTGACAGAGGACTCCTATCCTCTGACCTCCGTCCATCGGAGCTCACGGAGGATTCATCATCTGATCCCAGACCCCGTCCTTCTAAGAGAAGGCGCAGGGTTTCCTCCCCCTCCCCATCCCACGGCTCTGTCTCAAGAGCTGAATCTCAAGATGAGGAGGATGCCCTCACTGGGGGCTCGGAGGCTATGTATCCCATCGAGTTCTGAGGGTGACTCAGATCTTAGTGATTTGATTGCTTCTATTAATTCTGTGCTGGATCTCAATCCGCCAGTGTCAGAGGAGCAACTCTCTTTGGCAGAAAAACATCAGTTTACCTCGCCTAAGAGAGTGAAGAGTGTGTTCTTTAACCACTCCAGTTTTCAGACCGCTGTGACCAAACCCAGGGCCTGCCCTGACAAACGCTTTCCAAAGCGTGGTTCTGATGACCGGTTTCCATTTCCACCTGAGGTGGTCAAGGAGTGGTCTCACTCCCCAAAGGTAGACCCTCCGGTGTCTAGGCTCTCAGCCCGGGCCGTTGTGTTGGTGGCTGACGGCACCTCACTTAAGGATTCCACTGTCCGTCAGATTGACCTTCTGGCCAAATCTGTGTATGAAGCTGCGGGAGCCGCGTTTTCCCCGACTTTTGCAGCAGTGTGGGCTCTCAAAGCCATCTCTGCTTCTCTAGAGGAGATGCATTCCCTCACCAAGGAATCTATGCCTGAGATGGTTACCTTAACTGCTCAGACTTCAGCTTTTTCATCCTATGCCATGTCTGCCATGCTAGAGGCTGCTCACCACACTGCCATTAAGGAATAACGTTTGGAACTCCATTCTATGTCTGAACTGGGTGCAAAAAACCTAAAAAACATCACTATGGGGAGATAAGGTATGCACACCAGTGACTATGGAAGGGGAATACATGGAATAGCAGAAACTGCTGTGTGAATACTGACATGAAAAATTCAATAGCTATTTGTAAGAATGAAATGTGAAAAATGGAACCTGCATTACTGCCATGAATATATGAATAAAGAGAAATTTAGCTACTGAATTGATCAATGCAGAAGAGCCCCAACACTACGCCAAAGTATTTCTCTACGTTGGGGTCCCTAGCTTGTGTGTGTCCTCTCATGCAGTTAAAAAACTTACCGTGTATGGGACGCTGAGACCCAGGCTATATATGCGTATAATGTGGATTGGCAATAGGTGTGAGTGGGGTGGGTTCTCAAACGAAAAACTACTAACATTAAGGAATAACGTTTGGAACTCCATTCTATGTCTGAACTGGGTGCAAAAAACCTAAAAAACATCACTATGGGGAGATAAGGTATGCACACCAGTGACTATGGAAGGGGAATACATGGAATAGCAGAAACTATTACGCATATATAGCCTGGGTCTCAGCGTCCCATACACGGTAAGTTTTTTAACTGCATGAGAGGACACACACAAGCTAGGGACCCCAACGTAGAGAAATACTTTGGCGTAGTGTTGGGGCTCTTCTGCATTGATCAATTCAGTAGCTAAATTTCTCTTTATTCATATATTCATGGCAGTAATGCAGGTTCCATTTTTCACATTTCATTCTTACAAATAGCTATTGAATTTTTCATGTCAGTATTCACACAGCAGTTTCTGTTTTAGGTTTTTTGCACCCAGTTCAGACATAGAATGGAGTTCCAAACGTTATTCCTTAATGTTAGTAGTTTTTCGTTTGAGAACCCACCCCACTCACACCTATTGCCAATCCACATTATACGCATATATAGCCTGGGTCTCAGCGTCCCATACACGGTAAGTTTTTTAACTGCATGAGAGGACACACACAAGCTAGGGACCCCAACGTAGAGAAATACTTTGGCGTAGTGTTGGGGCTCTTCTGCATTGATCAATTCAGTAGCTAAATTTCTCTTTATTCATATATTCATGGCAGTAATGCAGGTTCCATTTTTCACATTTCATTCTTACAAATAGCTATTGAATTTTTCATGTCAGTATTCACACAGCAGTTTCTGCTATTCCATGTATTCCCCTTCCATAGTCACTGGTGTGCATACCTTAGCTCACCACACTGCGGTGGCTTCAGCTAATTCTCTTGTTATCCGCAGGATTTTGTGGCTTCGAGAGTGGAAGGCAGATGCTTCTTCCAAGAAGTTTCTTGCTGGGCTCCCTTTTGCTAGTTCACGGCTGTTTGGTGAACAGCTGTATGAAATCATTAAAGAAGCTACTGGCGGGAAGAGTACTTCCATGCCACAAACCAAGACCAGGAAACCCGCCCAGGGTAGGAATCAATCGAGGTTTCGTTCCTCCAACTGGTCATCCTCTAAGCCTTCCGCCTCGTCCGCTAACTCAGCCAAGGATCAGAAATCCAACTGGCGCCCAAAAGCGCGTCCGCAGAAGACCGCAGGAGGTTCTGCCACTAAGGCAGCTTCCTCATGACTCTCGGCCCGCTCCAGCCACGTCCTTAGTCGGTGGCAGGCTCTCCCACTTTGGCGACGCTTGGTTAAAGCAAGTCTCCGATCAGTGGGTGAGAGACATCATATCTCACGGCTACAGGATAGAATTCTCTTCCAGCCCTCCAAACAGATTTTTTTTCTCTCAATCCCCCCCTGCTCCAAGGCCGCTGCCTTCTCGCAGGCCGTGGCGTCCTTGCAGGCAAACTAAGTGATTGTCCCAGTTCCCGCTCAGGAACGGTTCAGAGGTTTTTACTCAAATCTCTTCCTAGTTCCGAAAAAGAACGGTACCTTCCGGCCCATCCTGGATCTCAAGCTTCTCAACAAGCATGTCCGGGTGCGGCATTTTCGCATGGAGTCTCTGCGATCAGTCATTGCCTCTATGACCCAAGGGGAGTTCCTGGCGTCCATCGACATCAGAGATGCCTATCTACATGTGCCAATCGCAGTGTCACATCAGCGTTGGTTACGTTTTGCGATAGGAGAGGATCATTTCCAATTCGTGGCTCCCCCCTTCGGGTTAGCCACGGCCCCTCGGGTATTCACCAAGGTCATGGCGGCAGTGATTGCGGTCCTGCACCTCCAGGGGTTAGCAGTGCTTCCTTATCTGGACGACCTTCTGGTCAAGGGTACATCCAGCGCAGACTGTCAGCGGAGTGTTTCGCTCACTCTCGCCACCCTAGCCCAATTCGGGTGGATTGTCAATCTTCCCAAATCCACTCTGACTCCGACCCAGAGTCTCACGTACCTAGGGATGCAGTTCGAGACTTTGCCGGCACTTGTGAAGTTGCCCTTAGACAAACAGCTGTCACTCCGGTTGGCGGTGCGCTCTCTCCTGAGGCCCCGCCGTTATACCCTCAGGCGTCTGATGCAGGTGCTGGGTCAAATGGTGGCCTCCATGGAGGCGGTTCCCTTTGCCCAGTTCCATCTGCGTCCTCTGCAGCTGGACATTCTCCGCTGTTGGGACAAGCGGCCTTCCTCCTTACAGAGGTTAGTGGCTCTGTCGCCACGGACCAGGCGCTCTCTTCAGTGGTGGCTTCGACCCCTCTCCCTGTCCTAAGGGCGCTCCTTCCTGACTCCGTCCTGGGTGATTCTCACCACGGATGCCAGCCTATCCGGCTGGGGAGCGGTACATCTCCACCACAGAGCACAGGGCACTTGGACTCCGTCCGAGTCAGCCCTTTCAATCAATGTGCTGGAAACCAGAGCTGTGCTTCTAGCTCTCCTAGCCTTTCACCACCTGTTGGCGGGCAGGCACATTCAAGTCCAGTCAGACAACGCGACAGCGGTTGCCTACATCAATCACCAAGGCGGGACACGCAGCCGCCTGGCAATGTTGAAGGTCCAACGCATTCTTCAATGGGCGGAGGACTCCAAGTCCACCATATCCGCAGTCCACATCCCTGGCGTAGAAAACTGGGAGGCAGATTATCTCAGCCGTCAATCCGTGGACGGTGGCGAGTGGTCCCTGCACCCGGCAGTGTTTCAGTTAATCTGCCGCAAGTGGGGCACTCCGGACGTGGACCTAATGGCATCCCGTCACAACAGCAAGGTTCCGGTTTACGTGGCTCGCTCCCACGATCCTCAGGCCTTCGCCACGGACGCTCTGGTTCAAGGCTGGTCCCAGTTTCGTCTGTCCTACGTGTTTCCCCCTCTAGCTCTCTTGCCCAGAGTCCTGCGCAAGATCAGAATGGAGGGCCGTCGAGTCATCCTCATTGCACCGGACTGGCCCAGGCGAGCTTGGTATCCGGACCTGCTCCAACTGTCCGTGGAGATGCCGTGGCATCTTCCGGACCGTCCAGACCTGCTCTCGCAAGGTCCGTTTTTCCGCCCGACTTCTGCGGCACTCAAATTGACGGCGTGGCTCTTGAGTCCTGGATTTTGACGGCTTCTGGTATTCCTCCTGAAGTCATCTCCACTATGACTCGGGCCCGTAAGTCTTCCTCCGTCAAGATGTATCACAGGACTTGGAAAATTTTCCTGTCCTGGTGTCGCTCTTCCGGCCATTCTCCTTGGCCATTCTCGTTGCCGACCCTTCTGTCTTTTTTTTTTTTTTACAGTCCGGTCTGCAGCTAGGACTGTCCCTCAACTCTCTCAAGGGACAAGTCTCAGCTCTATCAGTGCTGTTCCAGCGGCGTCTCGCCCGGCTGGCTCAGGTCCACACCTTCATGCAAGGTGCGTCTCACATCATTCCGCCTTATCGGCGGCCCTTGGATCCCTGGGACCTTAACTTGGTCCTCACGGTATTGCAGAAACCCCCTTTCGAGCCCCTTAGGGAGGTTTCTTTGTATTGTCTTTCTCAAAAGGTGGCCTTTCTAGTTGCCATAACTTCTCTCAGGAGAGTCTCTGATTTGGCTGCACTCTCCTCGGAGTCACCTTTTTTGGTTTTTCACCAAGACAAGGTAGTTCTCCGTCCGACCCCGGACTTTCTTCCTAAGGTGGTCTCTCCCTTCCACCTTAACCAGGATATTTCCTTGCCTTCCTTCTGTCCGGCCCCTGTTCATCGCTTTGAGAAAGCGCTGCATACTCTAGATCTGGTACGTGCTCTCCGGATTTATGTGTCTCGCACCGCTGCGCTTAGGCGGTGCACCTCTCTTTTTGTGCTAACCACAGGGCGGCGCAAGGGTCTCTCTGCTTTTAAGCCGACCTTGGCCCGTTGGATTAGATCGACCATTTCGGACGCCTACCAGAGTACTCAGGTGCCTCCCCCGCCGGGGATCAAAGCACACTCGACCAGATCTGTCGGTGCCTCTTGGGCTTTTAGGCACCAGGCTACGGCTCAACAAGTCTGTCAGGCTGCCACTTGGACTAGCCTGCATACCTTTTCGAAGCACTACCAAGTGCATGCTCATGCTTCGGCAGATGCGAGCTTGGGCAGACGCATCCTTCAGGCGGCTGTCGCCCACTTGTGAAGTTAGGCTCCGCCTACTTCTTAGTTTTTTCTGTTTATTCCCACCCAGGGACAGCTTTGGAACGTCCCATGGTCTGGGTCTCCCAAAGGAACGATAAAGAAAAAGAGAATTTTGTTACTTACCGTAAATTCTTTTTCTTATAGTTCCGTATTGGGAGACCCAGCTCCCTCCCTGTTGCCTGTTGGCAATTTTCTTGTTCCGTGTGTTATCACCGGCTGTTGTCGTGGACAGAGTCTCCGGTTGTTCCGGTCCTTACTCGGTTCTACTTGTGGGTGGCTATTCTCCTTCAGCTTTTGCACTAAACTGGCTAGGACTGGCTACCAGGGGGTGTATAAGCTCAGAGAGAGGAGCTACACTTTTAAGTGTAGTACTTTGTGTGTCCTCCGGAGGCAGAAGCTAAACACCCATGGTCTGGGTCTCCCAATACGGAACTATAAGAAAAAGAATTTACGGTAACAAAATTCTCTTTATTGCATAATTAAATGTCTGATGTTCACATTGTACTACAATACATTTTTCACTTAAATATAAGCAATATACTAAATGTTATTATTTAGTAAAATATTCAGCACATTCTGCGTTGCACTACTGTCCCCAATTTATTATATATTTTAGGAGTCGGATTCGGTGCATTTTATACAGACTCCACCAAAATGAACTCCGACTCCACAGCCCTGTTGAGAACAACCATTTTAATACAGTCGTATTAAAAAGTTTGGGCATCCCTATTAATGTTAACCTTTTTTCTTTATAACAAATTGGGTTTTTGCAACAGCTATTTCAGTTTCATATATCTAATAACTGATGGACTTAGTAATATTTCTGGATTGAAATGACGTTTATTGTACTAACAGAAAATGTGCAATACGCATTTAAACAAAATTTGACCGGTGCAAAAGTATGGGCACCTCAACATAAAAGTGACATTAATATTTTGTAGATCCTCCTTTTGCAGCAAAAATAACAGCCTCTAGTCGCTTCCTGTAGCTTTTAATGAGTTCCTGGATGAAGATATATTTGACCATTCCTGTTTACAAAACAATGCCAGTTCAGTTAAGTTTGATGGTCGCCGAGCATGGACAGCACGCTTCAAATCATCCCACAGATTTTCAATGATATTCAGGTCTGGGGACTGGGATGGCCATTCCAGAACATTGTAATTGTTCCTCTGCATGAATGCGTAGATTTGGAGCGGTGTTTTGGATCATTGTCTTGCTGAAATATCCATCCCCTGTGTAACTTCAACTTTGTCACTGATTCTTGCACATTATTGTCAAGAATCTGCTGTTACGGAGTTGAATCCATGCGACCCTCAACTTTAACAAGATTCCCGGTGGCGGCATTGGCCACACAGCCCCAAAGCATGATGGAACCTCCACCAAATTTTACTGTGGGTAGCAAGTGCTTTTCTTGGAATGCCGTGTTTTTTTGCCTCCATGCATAACGCCTTTTTGTATGACCAAACAACTCAATCTTTGTTTCATCAGCCCACAGGACCTTCTTCCAAAATGTAACTGGCTTGTCCAAATGTGCTTTTGCATACCTCAGGCGACTGTTTGTGGCGTTCTTGCGGAAACGGCTTCTTTCGCATCACTCTCCCATACAGATTCTCCTTGTGCAACGTGCGCTGTATTGTTGACCGATGCAGTGACCCCATCTGCAGCAAGATGAAGCTGCAGGTCTTTGGAGGTGGTCTGTGGATTGTCTTGACTGTTCTCACCATTCTTCTTCTCTGCCTTTCTGATATTTTTCTTGGCCTGCCACTTCTGGTCTTGGCAAGAACTGTACCTGTGTTCTTCCATTTCCTTACTATGTTCCTCACAGTGGAAACTGACAGTTTAAATCTCTGAGACAACTTTTGTATCCTTCCCCTGAACAACTATGTTGACTAATCTTTGTTTTCAGATCATTTGAGAGTTGTTTTGAGGAGCCTATGATGCCACTCTTCATAGGAGATTCAAATAGGAGAACAACTTGCAAGTGGCCACCTTAAATACCTTTTCTCATGATTGGATACACCTGCCTATGAAGTTCAAAGCTCATTGAGGTTACAAAACCAATTTAGTGCTTTAGTAAGTCAGTAAAAAGTAGTTAGGAGTGTTCAAATCAAGAAATTGATAAGGGTGCCCATACTTTTGCACCGGTCAAATTTTGTTTAAATGCGGATTGCAGATTTTCTGTTAGTACAATAAACCTCATTTCAATCCAGAAATATTACTCAGTCCATCAGTTATTAGATATATGAAACTGAAATAGCTGTTGCAAAAACCCAAATTGTTATAAAGAAAAAAGGTTAATATTAATAGGGGTGCCCAAACTTTTTCATATGACTGTACATTTTTAAGAGGTTGGTCTGCACCTCTCACTTTCACAACAATAGGTGAATGGTGCTGATGACAATTCTTCTCTGCATAGTTACTAGAATGCACATTACTCACTTGTCTGTACCAAAATGAGCGTTGCTAGACGGCCTCTTTAAAGGGAATTTGCCAGGATGTTTTTGCTATGTAATCTGAAAACCGCATAATATAGGGCCAAAGAGCCTGATTCCAGGAATTCGCTAACTGCACTGCTTAGTGTGCTTTTGATAGAATAACTGTTTTTCTGTAGACGTAGGAGTGCTCAGAATGCTAAGCTGTGTAGTACCTCACTCCCACCCTCCTGATTGGCAGCTTCCTGTTCATGGTTGGCAAACTGTCAATAAATGGTGGGGGCGAGGTTACAGATTAGCCTTCATATGAAACCTAGTTCCGCAGGGTTCATCTTCTGCTGATAAAACACTTATTGTAGTGAAACTACAGCCCACAGACTAATAAGTGACATATCCCTGGCATTGGGGGTCTCACCAGTTTTATTAGGCTGATAGGTTCCATTTAACACAAATTGAGCAAAGCCCCACCCCTTATCGTCATCCACTGGGTGCAATGCTAAACCAGCACTGTGGCTGCCTTGGCATTTATTTTTTTTAATTGTATGTATTAAAAGTGAGCACCAAAGCCGCCACATGAAAGCAACAGTCACTTCTTTTAACCACTTCACAGCCTTAAAATTTTTATGTGGTTAAAGGACGTTAAAAAACACTACCCATATGCACAGGAATTTTTTTTTACATTGCTGTGCATTCTTTATGGACACAAAGCGGTTACTATATAAATCAGCGCTATCATTCACATCACTGAATCAGTGAGGATGTGAAAAATTTAGATTTAAAAAATAAAACGTTTATGGTGGTGGTGAAGAAAAATTAAAATGTTTTTTTCTAATCTTGGAAAGTCCTTTTAAAAGGAATCTGTCAGCGGGTTTTTGCTACGCTATCTGAAGGCAGCTTGCTGTATGGGTTAATGCAAAGCTTTCAGCAATGCATCTAGAATCTCACTGTGTGCTATTGTTTACCTGCCATGTTTGTTTTAGCTTCAGAGATGATGAATGCCGTTCATCTAGGTCATCTAGTCCGCCACACTCCCTGCTGTGATCAGCAGCTCTGTCTATTGACATTGTATATAGAGATCCTGGGCGGGGACTGCTTCTTCATTTCTACAAATTGCTAAATCGTAAAACTGATAGTCAGAACTGCTGCACCCACTAAACTAAATGGTACATTATTGGATTCAGGGTCTCTTTATCATGCTGCTCTCAAATGAGGTTGCAAAAACCTTCTGATAGAATCCTTTTTATTACCAGCAAAAGCTTGCTTGGTGCCTTAATCTTTCAAAAAAAAAAAGGAGAAATTGCTGGTTGTCATAGAGAAAAATTGTAAAATTCATACAGACCTCTCCAGACAGGGGACATATCACACTCACATTGAACATATGGAATTAATTATATCTGGGGTAGTGAGAGAGCTGACACTTCAGCCGCCATTGAGAGTAGGGCCGCCTGCAGTGACCAGGTAATAACTACAGGAGATCTGGAACCAGACACAAAGGCTAGCATTTGTATATTCAGAGGCAGAGAAGTACACTTCCAAAGGAATTTTTTTTTTCTCTGTTCAAAGGATTGTCTTAGAAGCTCAGGTGCTAGTGGTCAGTGAAGAATATTGGGGCTTGCATCTGTTTGATATTAATGGGAGATATCGTTTCTGTGTCGTAGTGAAGGGACGAACATAACTTATTCATTCATATCAATGTAAGACAAGCCAACGACTTCCAACTTAATATTGGTCAGATAAATGATGTTATCCATGTCATGTTTCATCTGTATAGAAAAGTAAAATAGTGATAGGAAACATGACAATGATATCACCCTCCAAGGAGCTCGAGGGGAAAAGATATCCTGAAATATGTAGATCTAGAACATTCCAAGACTAGCCCCAGTATGAGCTCACCAAGAGGAGCTATGTGGGAATAACCTTGGTCTAATAAAAATCAAGGTTCGGGTTTTTGTAATTTGTCAGTCCTGGAAGGTACAGCTTGCTGTAGAGATTAGGGTGGGCATGGATCATCTCATGGTCTGATACATACAAGTGCATCTCAATAAATTAGAATATCTAAAAGTTAACTTATTTCAGTATTTCAATCCAAAAAGAGAATCAAATATATAGTCATGGCAAGCATTGATCTACTTCAAGTGTTTATTTCTGTTAATGTTGATGATTATGGCTTGCAGCCAATGAAAATACAAACATCAGTATCTCAGAAAATTAGAAAAATTACCTTAACACCTGTAAAGGCTTCCTAAGTGTTTAAAATGGTCCCTTAGTCTGGTTCAGTAGGCTAGACAATCATGGGGAAGACTGCTGATTTGACAGATGTCCAGAAGGAAGTCATTGACACACTCCACAAGGAGGGTAAACCACAAAAGGTCATTGCTAAAGAAGCTGGCTGTTCAGAGTGCTGTGTCCAAGCATATTAATGGAAAGTTGAGTGGAAGGAAAAAGTGTGGTAGAAAATGGTGCACAAGCAACAGGGATAACCGCAGCCTTGATAGGATTGTTAAGAAAAGGCCATTCAAAAATTTGGGGGAGATTTACAAGGAGTAGACTGCTGCTGGAGTCAGTGCTTCAAGAGCCACCACACACAGACGCATCCAAGACATGGGCTACAACTGTCGCATTCCTTGTGTCAAGCCACTCGTGACCAATAGACAAATCCAGAAGAGTCTTACCTGGGCCAAGGAGAAAAAGAATTAGACTCAGTGGTCCAAGGTGGTGGTTTCAGATGAAAGTAAATTTTGCATTTAATTTGCAAATCAAGGTCCCAGAGTCTGGAGGAAGAGTGGAGAGGCCACAATACAAGCTGCTTGAGGTCTAGTGTGAAGTTTCCACAATCAGGGATGGTTTGAGGAGCCATGTCATCTGCTGGTGTAGGTCCACTGAGTTTTATCAAGACCAAAGTCAGTGCAGCCGTCTACAAGAAAATATTAGAGCACTTCATGTTTCCCTCTGCTGACAAGCTTTTTGGAGATAGAAATTTCATTTTCCAGCAGGACATGGCACCTGTCCACACTGTCAAAAGTAATACCTAGTATAATAATCACAGTACCCCAATCCTGGTTAATTTACCCCATCCAGGTAAATGTACCCCTTCCTGGTAAATGTACCCTATCGTGGCATGTTTCCTCCATCCTGGTATGCATGTTTCCTCCATCCTGGCATGCATGTTTCCTCCATCCTGGCATGCATGTTTCCTCCATCCTGGCATGCATGTTTCCTCCATCCTGGCATGCATGTTTCCTCCATCCTGGCATGCATGTTTCCTCCATCCTGGCATGCATGTTTCCTCCATCCTGGCATGCATGTTTCCTCCATCCTGGCATGCATGTTTCCTCCATCCTGGCATGCATGTTTCCTCCATCCTGGCATGCATGTTTCCTCCATCCTGGCATGCATGTTTCCCCCATCCTGGCATGCATGTTTCCCCCATCCTGGCATGCATGTTTCCTCCATCCTGGCATGCATGTTTCCCCCATCCTGGCATGCATGTTTCCCCCATCCTGGCATGCATGTTTCCCCCATCCTGGCATGCATGTTTCCCCCATCCTGGCATGCATGTTTCCCCCATCCTGGCATGCATGTTTCCTCCATCCTGGCATGCATGTTTCCTCCATCCTGGCATGCATGTTTCCCCCATCCTGCCATGCATGTTTCCCCCATCCTGCCATGCATGTTTCCCCCATCCTGGCATGCATGTTTCCCCCATCCTGGCATGCATGTTTCCCCCATCCTGGCATGCATGTTTCCCCCATCCTGCCATGCATGTTTCCCCCATCCTGCCATGCATGTTTCCCCCATCCTGCCATGCATGTTTCCCCCATCCTGCCATGCATGTTTCCCCCATCCTGCCATGCATGTTTCCCCCATCCTGCCATGCATGTTTCCCCCATCCTGGCCTACATGTCATTCCCCCCCCCCCCCCCACGCTGGCATGTGCGTTCCCCCACCCCCACGCTGGCATGTGCGTTCCCCCACCCCCACGCTGCCATGTGTGTTCCCCCTCCCCCACCCCACGTTGCCATGTGCGTTGCCCCACCCCCACGCTGCCATGTGCGTTGCCCCACCCCCACGCTGCCATGTGCGTTGCCCCACCCCCACGCTGCCATGTGCGTTGCCCCTGCCCCACCCCCACGCTGGCGCTGCCGCACACGAGTTTTAAAAAAAAAAAATCAACACACAACTTACCTGCACACGCTCCCCCGCTGCGCGCTGCTGGGTCCTCAGTTCCCACGTGGCCAGCAGACGGCGCTGGCGCTGCTCTCTGACGCTCCTCCGTCTCCTAGGCAACCCACTGCAGCCTGGGGGAGGAGGAGTGTCAGAGCGGAGGAGAAATGTCTCCTCCGCTCCAACACAGATTTGATCTGCCGGCGCGACTGCACTAGCAGATCAAAACTGCAGCATCGGGCGACAGCACGTGTGCCACCAGAATGGGCTCAGCGTGCCCCTGGTGGCACGCGTGCCATAGGTTCGCCATCACTGCCATAGAGAATCAAGAGGAAGATGAAAGACACCAGACCCAACAGTGCAGATGAGCTGAAGGCTGCTATCAAAGCTTCCATATCACCTCAGCAGTGCCACAGGCTGATCACCTCCATGCCACGCGGCATTGATGCCGTAATTCATGCATAAGGAGCCCCAACCAAGTATTAAGTGCATTTACTGTACACATTTCAGTAGGCGCCAACATTTCTGAGTGTAAAATAATTTTTTCAGTTGGTCTTATATAATACTCTATTTTTCTGAGATAATGACTTTTGGGTTTTCATTGGCTGTATGCCATAATCATCAACATTAACAGAAATCAACGCTAGAAATAGATCCCTCTGTGTGTAATGACTCTATATAATATGTTTCCCTTTATGTATTGAATTACTAAAATTCATTTTTTATGGCATTTTAATTTGAGTGCACTTGTAGTTTGCTTAAGAATTTCTTACCTGCATTTGCAACATAAGATAGCTCTGACTGACTGTTACCCTGTTTATGTCCAGACTGACAAGTCACACGTAGTGCAGTCACCATTGGGAAACACATTCAAAATCCTTAAAAATGGAGAATCCTATCACAGCTCTGATCATAGTTCCCATCACGGACATGGACTGTAAGTGGTTGACTAGTTGAGTCTGATCCAGGAGAGTACTCTCTCCATCCAGAGACCTACTTGTGCTTCCCAGACTAGACCTGACGACAGCCAGGTAAACTCCTTCCATCATGTCACTGGTTCTTGTTTTCCGTGTTGAATCTTAAGGGTGGAAACACATCTATGCGTGTAAAATCGGTCCGACTGGGCTGAAAAAAAACTCTGCTGATTTTAGTTCATGTTAGGACCGATTTCAACGCAACTGCGATCCTTTTTGCTCGCATGTGCGACGCGTGTGTGTCGCGTTTGCGATGCTAGTTTCCTGCAACATCTTAATTAGCTAAAAGAGATTACACATGTCATTTAATTAACCTTTGGAAATGTGCTGTCACAATCATCTGTTGAATAATGAATGAGCAAAGTTACTGCCACACTCGCAAATAGGAACGCTGGTGCGCGTGTGTGATCCTTCTTTAAACACGCTTCCATAGGAAATCATTGAGAAAAATGGTTCGAGAAACTCGCAAAAAAGCAGCATGCTGCGATTTTTTTTTCTCAGTCCGATTTGGACTGAGAAAAAAAATCGCAGATGCGAGCTGAATCATTCACTAACGTGTCCGATTCCAATGCGAGTTTTTCTCGCATTGCTCTACTGCGAGAAACTCGCAAGTGAGAAGCAGCCCTAAGGGGGCTTTACACGCTACGATATCGTTAATGTTTTATCGTCGGGGTCACGTCGTTAGTGACGCACATCCGGCGTTATTAACGATATCGCAGCGTGTGACACTTATGTGCGACCTAAAACGATCGCAAAAGCGGCCAAAATCGTTTGCCGCGGAGAGGTCGTCCTAAAACAAAAAAAAGTTTACCTCTCATTAGCGATGTTGCTCCTCGTTCCTATGGCAGCACACATCGATGTGTGTGACACCGCAGGAGCGAGGAACATCTCCTTACTTGCCTCCACCGCCAATGTGGAAGGAATGAGGTGAGCAGGATGTTACGTCCCGCTCATCTCCACCCCTCCACTTCTATTGGACGTCTGGCGTCGTTGTGACGCCGCACAACCCGGCCCCTTAGAAAGGAGGCGGATTGCCGGCCAGAGCGACGTCGCAGGGCAGGTAAGTCCGTGTGACTGGGGTGCGCGATTTTGTGCGTGACGGGCAGCGATATTCCCGTGTCGCACAAACGATGGGGGCGGGTACGCACGCTAGTGATATCGGCACCGATATCGCAGAGTGTAAAGCCCGCTTTAGCATCACTGTAGCCTGCTGTTTACTGCATTTTTCTTTTCGGACACTGGATACTCAAGCTGGCCAAAACAGAAGGGCTTCTCTTAACCGATAACTCCCAAATTGCCCTCCTAAGTGTGGTATCGGCAGACACCCCATGACGCCTGCCCACGTGGGCTCGTTTCTCCAAAAATCTGTTTTCACACTGGTGTTTAGAACCAATACATTTAGCGGCATGACTGCTGAAGTTATTGACCATGACTAAAGCCAATGCAATTGGTGCTAGCTCAGTTCCTGGCAATCTCTGAGAACTTTACCCCCCTTAAGCATGTATGGGCAGAAGAGAGACATAATAAATGTGGTTCTCAATAGAGAACAGTCAGCACTTAAAGGGTTTTCCCACAAACAAAGCTAATATTAAGGTATTTTAATTCTTAGATATTCATGGAATAATAATAGGTTCCACAATTGAATGTGACAATAGTTCTGCTCCTTACATTTTGGTCTTCAAATCATATGTGACTCCAAATCATCTTTTACTTTCAATGTCCCAATTGGAGGCAGGAAGTGTTTTTCTGGTGACATTAGAAAAAAGTATGTTTTGGAATAGTAAGGATCCAGGCATGTGCCGCTACATCCTTTTATAGACGCTGTTCAAAGGGAATCTGTCAGCAGGTTTTTGCTACCCCAGAGCAGCAGCATAATGTGGAGGAAGAGCCATATGTCACTTACTGAGTGCCACAGTTTAATCTGTTCCACATTTACCAATTCTCTGAATTCTGATCTCTGTATAACCCCCCTGTGTATACTGTGCATAGGCAGGGTTATACAGAACGTATGAGTATGCAAGACTACCTGGAAGCATGGGGTCATCTTGTGATATCAAAACTACACTAAGCAGCTCAGTCAGGGACACATCACTAGAATCAGGATCTCTGTATCCCTGCATTATGCTGTTCTCAAATGGGGGAGCAAAAATCTGGTGACAGATTCCCTATGATGGAATAAACTGCATAAAAAACCTTTAGAAACTGCATGAGGCACCCTATTCCCCTGTGGAAACTATGCTTCTTGAAGAAACACTTTTCTGTACTGTCTGTTTCGTTAGTTTCTATAAACCTGATTCTTACTGAATGCATTAGAAACCAGTTTGTTTCTGTATAAAACTACTATACAGCAGCCTATGGACACACTTTTCTAAATATGGCCATGTTAAGGCCAAGAGTATTTGCTATTAGTGTCCATAGATGGAATGAGAATTACATACGTTTTTGTATCATGGATGTTTTATTCCTAGACTGAATTATAGATGATTCCAATAACATATTTACCTATTACTCATTGTCCTGCTATATTTTGTTACAGAATTGGCATATGAGTATTGGAGTAGATGAGGAAAGCAGATATTTCTCTTGCTCGATATGGCGGTAAAGTATATTTTATTCCAGCCCTCAGCTATGTTTTTGTTGTTTTTCTGCTAGTGATTTTTTATTTTTTCTCTTATTTTGGTAGGCCGCTTGGAACATCCTATTTGTATTTCACAAAGTTCAAAGTTGAAATCTCTGGAGGGATTATAGAATATTTTGAAGCTTATGTAAGTATAATATGAATTAAAACTGTTGAAAATATTAATATATTGAGGCATGATGAAACAACATATTAAAGGGAAGGTATCGTAAAAAAAAAAAAAAATAATTGAAGAAATGTAAAGTAATAATGTGTTAATGTTTTGTTTAAATATTATTTGTTTTTAATTGAGCAAAATATAACAAAAATTAAAAAGTTTGATATTTTCCACTGTTAAACACTAGGGGGAGCAGCTACTGAAATCTACAGAAATCCCACTGTAGAAAAAGCTCACATTACAGCTGCAGTAAAGTGGGCGGAGTCTGGTCTCCTGTGTGTGATGTCACAGCTCACCCTCCCAATCTGAGTGTTTTCAACAGATAAGAGAGACATGTCTAAAGTTTCACCAAAGACAGCAGGAGTATCACATAGGATAGGATTAGATACATGGCTCAGCAGACAGTATCACATAGGATAGGATTAGATACATGGCTCAGCAGACAGTATCACACAGGAGAGGATTAGATACACAGCCCTGCAGACAGTATCACACAGGATAGGATTAGATACACGGCTCAGCAGACAGTATCACACAGGACAGGATTAGATACACAGCTCAGCATACAGTATCACACAGGATAGGATTAGATACACAGCTCAGCATACAGTATCACACAGGAGAGGATTAAATGCACAGCTCAGCATACAGTATCACACAGGAGAGGATTAGATACACTGCTCAGCAGACAGTATCACACAGGAGAGGATTAGATACACAGCTCAGCAGACACACGCAGCGGCGGGCTAAGCGGGGGCTGGGTAGAGCGGAGGGAGGGGGTGTCATTGGAGACTAACGGCGGGGGGGAGGGGCGGCGGTAGCGGGGGCAGAGCAGAGGCAGGGAGAGTGGAGGGGAGGGGGTGTCATCAGAGACTGTGCTGGGGGGAGGGGAGTGGAGGTGGCCCGTACTCACACATCCCGGCGGTTGACAGGGGTATAGTGGAGCAAACAGCATGCGCTGTGAGCTTCACAATGATGGCGCTGCTCTCCTCCCTCTGCTGTGATCTGTTCAGCCCAGGGGGCGCGTCCAGGTCACAGCAGACGCCCACTGTAACGTTGATGGGGTCGGATCACGACCACTGTTCTCTATGCACAGGGGCTGCCATAAAGGCGTGAGTAACTGTTGTTACACACACAGCAAATCCATGGCAGCTCCCAGTGCCTCCAGTAAAATTAGAATTAAATAAAAACTAAATAAGCAGCGATTTTCATTTTGTATTAAAAATACTTGATTTCACAATCACTATTTTTAATACAAAAATAAAAAACGCGATACCTTACCTTTCTTTGTCACTCCATTGGGAGACCCAGACAATTGGGGTGTATAGCTTCTGCCTCCGGAGGCCACACAAAGTATTACACTTTAAAAAGTGTAACCCCTCCCCTCTGCCTATACACCCTCCCGTGCATCACGGGCTCCTCAGTTTTATGCCTGGCGACAGCCCCACGGGTCTTCACCAAGATCATGGCATCCGTGGTGGCGGTCCTACACTCTCAGGGCCACTCGGTGATCCCTTACTTAGACGATCTCCTAGTCAAGGCACCCTCCCGGGTGGCATGTCAACACAGCCTGACCATTGCTCTGGAGACTCTCCAGAGGTTCGGGTGGATCATCAATTTCCCAAAGTCAAAATTGACACCGACCCAATCACTGACTTACCTCGGGATGGAGTTTCATACTCTCTCAGCGATAGTGAAGCTTCCGCTGGACAAACAGCGTTCGCTACAGACAGGGGTGCACTCTCTCCTTCGGACCCAGTCACACCCCTTGAGGCGCCTCATGCACTTCCTAGGGAAGATGGTGGCAGCAATGGAGGCAGTTCCCTTTGCGCAGTTTCATCTGCGTCCACTTCAATGGGACATTCTCCGCAAATGGGACAGGAGGTCGACGTCCCTAGACAGGAACGTGTCTCTTTCACTGGCAGCCAAAACCTCTCTTCAGTGGTGGCTTCTTCCCACTTCCTTGTCGAAGGGAAAATCATTCCTGCCCCCATCCTGGGCTGTGGTCACGACGGACGCGAGTCTGTCAGGGTGGGGAGCGGTCTTCCTCCACCACAGGGCTCAGGGAACCTGGACTCCGACAGAGTCCTCCCTTCAGATCAATGTTCTGGAGATAAGGGCAGTGTATCTAGCCCTAAAGGCGTTCCATCGGTGGCTGGAGGGCAGACAGATCCGCATACAGTCGGACAACGCCACGGCGGTCGCGTACATCAACCACCAGGGCGGCACACGCAGTCGTCAGGCCTTCCAAGAAGTTCGGCGGATTCTGCTGTGGGCGGAAGCCACAGCCTCCACCATCTCCGCAGTTCACATCCCGGGCGTAGAAAACTGGGAAGCAGACTTTCTCAGTCGCCAGGGCATGGACGCAGGGGAATGGTCTCTTCACCCGGACGTGTTTCAAGAGATCTGTTGCTGCTGGGGAACGCCGGACGTCGACCTCATGGCGTCTCGGCACAACAACAAAGTCCCGGCATTCATGGCACGGTCTCAAGATCACAGAGCTCTGGCGGCGGACGCATTAGTTCAGGATTGGTCGCAGTTTCGACTGCCTTATGTATTTCCTCCTCTGGCACTGCTGCCCAGAGTGTTGCGCAAGATCAGGTCCGACTGCCGTCACGCCATCCTCGTCGCTCCAGACTGGGCGAGGAGGTCGTGGTACCCGGATCTGTGGCACCTCACGGTGGGTCAACCGTGGGCACTCCCAGACCGACCAGACTTGCTGTCTCAAGGGCCATTTTTCCATCTGAATTCTGCGGCCCTCAACCTGACTGTGTGGCCATTGAGTCTTGGCTCCTAGCGTCCTCAGGGTTATCTCAAAATGTCATTGCCACTATGAGACAAGCCAGGAAACCAACGTCCGCCAAGATCTATCACAGGGCTTGGAGGACCTTCTTATCCTGGTGCTCTGATCGGGGTTTTACCCCCTGGCCGTTTGCCTTACCCACTTTTCTTTCTTTCCTTCAATCCGGAATGGATAAGGGTTTGTCTCTCGGCTCTCTCAAGGGACAAGTATCGGCGCTTTCCGTGTTTTTTCAAAAGCGTCTAGCCAGGCTTCCGCAGGTCCGCACGTTCCTGCAGGGAGTTTGCCACATAGTCCCACCTTACAAGCGTCCGCTGGAACCCTGGGATCTTAACAGGGTGCTAACGGCTCTTCAGAAACCACCTTTCGAGCCGATGCGGGATGTCTCTCTTTCACGCCTTTCGCAGAAGGTGGCCTTCCTAGTGGCAGTCACATCACTTCGGAGAGTGTCTGAGCTAGCAGCGCTGTCATGCAAAGCCCCCTTCCTGGTGTTTCACCAGGATAAGGTGGTTCTGCGTCCGGTCCCGGAATTTCTCCCTAAGGTGGTATCCCCTTTTCATCTCAATCAGGATATCTCCTTACCTTCCTTTTGCCCTCATCCAGTTCACCAATGTGAAAAGGATTTGCACTTGTTAGATCTCGTGAGAGCACTCCGGTTCTACATTTCTCGCACGGCGCCCCTGCGCCGTTCGGATGCGCTCTTTGTCCTTGTCGCTGGCCAGCGTAAGGGGTCACAGGCTTCCAAGTCAACCTTGGCTCGGTGGATCAAGGAACCGATTCTTGAAGCCTACCGTTCTTCTGGGCTTCCGATTCCTTCAGGGCTGAAGGCCCATTCTACCAGAGCCGTGGGTGCATCCTGGGCATTGCGGCACCAGGCTACGGCTTAGCAGGTGTGTCAGGCGGCTACCTGGTCGAGTCTGCACACTTTCACGAAACACTATCAGGTGCATGCCTATGCTTCGGCAGATGCCAGCCTAGGTAGGCGAGTCCTTCAGGCGGCGGTCGCCCACCTGTAAGAGGGGGCCGTTTTTCGGCTTTTTATCGAGGTATTCTTTTACCCACCCAGGGACTGCTTTTGGACGTCCCAATTGTCTGGGTCTCCCAATGGAGCGACAAAGAAGAAGGGAATTTTGTTTACTTACCGTAAATTCCTTTTCTTCTAGCTCCTATTGGGAGACCCAGCACCCGCCCCTGTTCCCTTCGGGCTGTTGTTCTTTTGTGTACACATGTTGTTCATGTTGAATTGTTCTTTTGGTTCATGGTTTCAGTTCTCCGAACATCCTTCGGATTGAATTTACCTTAGACCAATTTATAAGTTTCCTCCTTCCTGCTTTTGCACCAAAACTGAGGAGCCCGTGATGCACGGGAGGGTGTATAGGCAGAGGGGAGGGGTTACACTTTTTAAAGTGTAATACTTTGTGTGGCCTCCGGAGGCAGAAGCTATACACCCCAATTGTCTGGGTCTCCCAATAGGAGCTAGAAGAAAAGGAATTTACGGTAAGTAAACAAAATTCCCTTCTTTTAAGGCTTTGTAAGGACATATATTTTAGGAAATACTTCCATCATATGTTATGGACAGTATTCAGTATTCGAATACATGAATGTAACCAAAATTAGCAGGACTGACTTAAAATGGTGCTTGGATTTGTGTACCGCACCCATTGTCTACAAAAAAAGGCGTTTTTTTCAACTCTGACACTGTGATGCCAGGCAGAGTTGTACTGAAAAGGAAGTAGAAATCCAGCAACCGACCTCCTAAAAATTCAAAAACTTTATTTTCCAATAGTTAAAAATATTACCAAAACCAGATAGCCACAGGTATCAAAAACACGCGTTTTGGATATTAATCCTTTGTCATTGTTTCTAACAGCAACTCGTGCTACATGGTGTTATACATTTTTTCCCATAGCTCATGTGTGAAAAATACACCAATGAGAGAAAACCATGGAACAATCATGAAACATATGGGCAATACATTACACAGAAGAAAACAAAAATAAGAAAATTAAAGCAGAATAAAATTGTATAAACAATAATATATATATATATATATATATATATATATATATATATATATATATATATATAAAAAAGGAAAATTATTCATTATAGTGAAACAACAAGTCTTGTTTAATGTTCAGACCTTGCGGACTTCTACTCTGCAATATGAACATCCACCAAGCCTCACGATTCAAAAGTTTCCTCTTCTGGTCACCACCTCGCAAAGAGGAAAAACTTTTTCTATGCCGATAACCGCAAAGGGACTAACATCACCCTGATGAAGAGTAGAAAAATGTTTAGAAGCTGCGGAGCATTTAACAATCAATCTATTGTGGGCATCTGAGAGGTGTCTCTGTATGTGGTTCTTAAGTGGGCAGCTTGTACAGCCTATACAGTGTGTCCACCCATATCCTGTCCACAGCCATTAACTTGAGAACGGCGGCAGCTATAGGAATAGAAGTGGTGTCTAGGTATAGTAAAGTAGCCATGCGCTAAGCAATGAAACCACCTATAGCGCCACCTGGTGGAAAACAACGGAGTTAGCATTTTTATCTCAAACTGAATGAGAGAGAGAAAAAAAGTGAATTACAAAGTTGTAGGGCATCATCAATTCAATACGAATCGACACCTTGCATACAGAAATGCTATGATTAGAACGTGTAAAACTCACAAGGCTGTAGACGTGAAGCGATACCTCATGGAGACCTTCCTACAAGTCATTGGGTATGGTGGCTGCGTGGAGTGGCCTCCATGCTCACCTGACTTGACCCCATTGGACTTCTTTCTGTGAAGTCACATCAAACAGCAGGTGTATGCGACCCCTCCACCAACATTGCAGGACCTACAACGACGTATCACAGATGCTTTTGCAGACGTGTCACCTACCATATTGCACAACGTGCAGCAAGATACAGTATGCTGTCCAGAGTCCAGATGTGCATTGCAGCCGACGGTGGCCACTTTGAGCATCAAAGTTACATGAGCGCCATATGCGTGACCAGCATTAAATGTTTTGGGGGGGTCATAGGTTTCATATCATAGCATTTCTGTATGTAAGGTGTTGATTCGTATTGAATTGATGATCCCTACAATTTCACTTTTTTTCTCGATCTCACTCAGTTTTCGAGATTAAAATGCTAACTCCGTTGTTTTCCACCAGGTGGAGCTAAAGGTGGTTTAATTGCGTAGCGCATGGCTACTTTACTACACCTAGACACCACTTCTATGCCTATAGCTGCAGCCGTTCTCAAGTTAATGGCGGTGGACACACTGTATACTGGAGGTTACAACGTTTGCATGTAATAATGTAAACTATAAACGTAGTGTTGGAATTAATATAGTTATTTTTTATTTGATTATTTTCTTTGAGCAACCGCTGAGGAAAAGATTTTCCTAGTTGTTGCATAATTACAACACATGCAAACTGTGTGACCACATTTAAAAAAGCCGCTGAATCTAGCCAGGTCCCAGCATGAGGTGAATTAGTACGAAAAAGGCTTTGGGAAAGAAAATCACCCAAAGTAGGGGCCTTCTTTGCAACAAATCTGATATTCTGGGAGTGAATAGATTTTAATTTAGGGTCCTGATATAAAATGGGGAAGTTTTTTTTATGAGGTTTTTTATTAATGTCAATTGAGCACTATATGCCGTAGTGAAAGACAAACAACCATTGTTGGTATTCGAGTCAGCACATTTTTCTGGTTTCTCTTTCAAAATATCAGATCTATTCATTTTTTTTAAACCCTTTCTGTAGCTTTCTTTTTCGCTCCTAATTGGGAGACCCAGACAGTGGTGTATAGCTACTGCCTCTGGAGGCCGCACAAAGAACTACACTTAAAAGTGTAAGGCCCCTCCCCTTCTGGCTATACACCCTCCCGTAGGAGTACGGATTCCTCAGTTTTAGCTTTGTGCGCAGGAGGTCAGACACGCACGCATAGCTCCATTGTTTTTAGTCAGCAGCAGCTGCTGACTATGTCGGATGGAAGAAAAGAGGGCCCATACAGGGCTCCCAGCATGCTCCCTTCTCACCCCACTGTATGTCGGAGGTGTTTGTAAGGTTGAGGTACCCATTGCGGGTACGGCGGCAGGAGCCCACATGCTGATTCCTTCCCCATCCCTTTTTACAGGGCTCTGGGTGAAGTGGGATTTACTGGTCTCCAGGCACTGAGACCGTGCTCCATCTACAGCCCCTGGAGAAGATGCTGGATGGAGCGGAGTACATCAGGGACATGGCCCTGCTTCCTCAAGGTACTCTGTGTCCCCGTGCATTTGGCGCTCACACCGCAGCATGCTGGGTGTTGTAGTGCGCCGGGGGACATCAGCGCTACGGCGCTTGTGCCATGGCCTCATTCAGCTTCGCTGAAGCAGGCACACTTCTGGGAATCGGTCGCGCCGGCCGCTGGGACTGCGGCGCGGCTGGCACTTGTGGTGCGCCGGGGACTTCAGCGCGGCCCGCGCTTTTACGGCGGCCGCGCTGATAACTCGAGTCCCCGGCTTTTGCGGCCTGCTTCCGTTCGTTCCCGCCCCCAGACCTGCCAGTCAGGAGAGGGGCGGGACGCTGGCCACTTCTGGGAATCGGTCACGCCGGCCGCTGGGACTGCGGCGCGGCTGGCACTTGTGGTGCGCCGGGGACTTCAGCGCGGCCCGCGCTTTTACGGCGGCCGCGCTGATAACTCGAGTCCCCGGCTTTTGCGGCCTGCTTCCGTTCGTTCCCGCCCCCAGACCTGCCAGTCAGGAGAGGGGCGGGACGCTGGCCAGTGCATCAGCGCCGAGGGCTGGAGTCGTTTTTACATACTCCAGCCCTCACAATCGGCACAGAGGGGACACTGTTTCCCGCAAGCTCCGGGACGGGCATATACACCTCAGGGTGAAGACTCTGACTCGGACGATGGCCCCGGGCAGCCTAAGCGGGCTCGCTATGACGGGCCTTCACATTCATCTCAATGGTCAGGGTCCCAGCGAGATGAATCTATGGGTGATGAGGCGGACGTAACTGATCAGGATCCTGGGACCGCTCTCAATCTAGATACACCAGATGGTGACGCCATAGTTAATGATCTTATATTTAACATCAATAAGATGTTAAATATTTCCCCACCAGCTCCTCTTGTAGAGGAGTCAGCTTCGCAGCACGAGAGAATCCATTTCAGATACCCTAAGCGTACATTAAGCACTTTTCTGGACCACGCTGACTTTAGAGACGCAATCCAGAAACCCCACGCTTATCCTGAAAGGCGTTTTCCTAAACGGCTTAAAGATACACGCTACCCTTTTCCCCCTGAGGTGGTCAAGGGTTGGACCCAGTGTCCAAAAGTGGATCCTCCAATTTCCAGGCTTGCAGCTAGATCCTTGGTTGCAGTTGAAGATGGAGCGGCACTTAAAGATGCCACTGACAGGCAGATGGAGCTCTGGCTGAAATCCATCTATGAAGCGATTGGAGCGTCATTAGCGCCTTCTTTTGCGGCCGTATGGGCACTCCAAGCTATCTCAGCCGGGCTTGCGCGAGTCGACTCAGTCACACGTGCATTTGCCCCGCAGGTAGCACCATTGACCTCGCAAATGGCGGCATTCGCGTCGTACGCGATTAATGCTGTTCTTGACGCTACAAGCCGCACGGCAGTGGCGTCAGCCAACTCCGTTGTTTTGCGTAGGGCCCTGTGGTTGAGACATTGGAAAGCAGATTCTCATTCCAAGAAGTGCTTAACCAATTTGCCTTTTTCTCGTGACCGATTGTTTGGAGAGCGTTTGGATGAAATCATCAAACACTCCAAGGGTAAGGACTCATCCTTACCGCAACACAGACAAAACAAACCCCAACAGAGGAAGGGTCAGTCTGGTTATCGGTCCTTTCGAGGACCGGGCAGGTCCCAATTCGCCTCGTCAAAAAAGACTCAAAAAGACCAGAGACGCTCAGATTCTTCGAGGTCTCAGTCACGCCCAAAAAGGACAGCCGGAGGAACCGTTGCCAAGACGGCGTCCTCCTGACTTGCGGTCTCCGATTCCCACACCCGCGGTCGGTGGGAGGCTTTCCCACTTTGGCGACATTTGGCTGTCACGCGTCAAAGACCGTTGGGTGAGGGATATTCTGTCTCACGGGTACAGGATAGAGTTCAGTTCTCGTCCGCCAACTCGTTTCTTCAGAACTTCTCCACCACCAGACCGAGCCGATGCTCTGTTGCAGGCGGTGGCCGCTCTAAAGGCGGAAGGAGTGGTGACCTCCGTCCCTCTTCAGGAACAAGGTCACGGTTTTTACTCCAATCTGTTTGTGGTCCCAAAAAAAGGACGGATCGTATCGACCCGTCCTGGATCTAAAGTTGCTCAACAGACACGTAAAAGTCAGGAGGTTCCGGATGGAATCCCTACGCTCCGTCATAGCCTCAATGTCTCAAGGAGATTTTCTAGCATCAATAGATATCAAAGATGCGTATCTCCACGTGCCGATTGCACCAGAGCATCAGCGTTTCCTACGCTTCGTCATACACGACGAACACCTACAGTTCGTAGCGTTACCTTTCGGTCTGGCAACAGCCCCCCGGGTCTTCACCAAAGTCATGGCAGCAGTAGTAGCTGTTCTGCACTCGCAGGGTCACTCGGTCATCCCGTATCTAGACGACCTGCTTATAAAGGCACCCTCTCAAGAGGCATGCCAACACAGTCTGAAGGTGGCACTAGACACTCTCCAGAGTTTCGGGTGGATTATCAACTTTCCAAAGTCTCATCTAACCCCGACCCAATCTCTGACTTATCTTGGCATGGAGTTTCATACTCTCTCAGCGATAGTGAGGCTTCCACTGGACAAGCAGTGCTCGCTACGGACTGGAGTGCAATCTCTCCTTCAGAGCCAGTCGCACTCACTGAGGCGCCTCATGCATTTCCTAGGAAAGATGGTAGCAGCAATGGAGGCAGTCCCGTTCGCGCAGTTTCATCTGCGCCCTCTACAATGGGACATTCTACGCCAATGGGATGGGAAATCGACGTCCCTCGACAGGACTGTCTCCCTCTCTCAGACTGCCAAGGACTCTCTGCGTTGGTGGCTTCTCCCCACCTCATTGTCACAGGGAAAGTCGTTCCTTCCCCCGTCCTGGGCAGTGGTCACGACGGATGCGAGCCTATCAGGGTGGGGAGCGGTGTTTCTCCACCACAGGGCTCAGGGGACGTGGACTCAGGAAGAGTCCACCCTGCAGATCAATGTTCTGGAAATCAGAGCAATCTATCTTGCCCTGCGAGCCTTCCAACAATGGCTGGAAGGCAAGCAGATTCGGATTCAGTCGGACAATTCCACGGCGGTGGCGTACATCAACCACCAAGGGGGAACACGCAGTCGCCAAGCTTTTCAAGAAGTCCAGCGGATTTTGACGTGGGTGGAAAGCAGAGCGTCCACCATATCCGCAGTTCACATCCCAGGCGTGGAAAACTGGGAAGCAGACTTTCTCAGTCGCCAGGGCATGGACGCAGGAGAATGGTCCCTTCACCCGGACGTGTTTCAGCAGATCTGTTGCCGCTGGGGGACGCCGGACGTCGATCTGATGGCGTCACGGCACAACAACAAGGTCCCAGTTTTCATGGCACGGTCTCACGATCACCGAGCGCTGGCGGCAGACGCCTTGGTTCAGGATTGGTCGCAATTCCGACTCCCCTATGTGTTCCCACCTCTAGCATTGTTACCCAGAGTTCTCCGGAAAATCAAGTCCGACTGCCATCGAGCCATACTCGTCGCTCCAGATTGGCCAAGAAGGTCGTGGTACCCGGATCTGTGGCATCTCACGGTAGGCCAACCGTGGACACTACCAAACCGTCCAGATTTGCTGTCTCAAGGGCCGTTTTTCCATCTGAATTCTGCGGCCCTGAACCTGACTGTGTGGCCATTGAGTCCTGGATCCTAGCGGCCTCAGGTTTATCTCATAAAGTTGTTGCCACAATGAGACAGGCTAGAAAACCATCCTCAGCTAAGATCTATCACAGGACGTGGAAGATATTCTTAGCGTGGTGCTTGGCTCAAGGGTTTTCTCCCTGGCCATTTGCATTGCCAATTTTTCTTTCCTTCCTGCAGTCTGGGTTGGAAAAAGGTTTGTCGCTTAGCTCGCTTAAGGGTCAAGTCTCGGCGCTATCCGTATTCTTTCAGAAGCGCTTGGCACGGCTTTCTAAAGTACGCACGTTTCTCCAAGGAGTTTGTCATATCGTTCCTCCTTACAGACGGCCATTGGAACCCTGGGATCTGAACAAGGTTCTCATTGCTCTCCAGAAGCCGCCTTTCGAGCCTTTGAAAGAGGTTCCCCTTTCTCGGCTTTCACAAAAGGTAGTTTTTCTGGTGGCGGTCACGTCTCTTCGAAGAGTGTCCGAGCTAGCGGCGTTATCTTGCAAATCTCCCTTCCTGGTGTTTCACCAAGACAAGGTAGTACTGCGTCCAATTCCAGAGTTTTCTCCCAAGGTGGTTTCTTCCTTTCATCTCAATCAGGATATCACTTTGCCATCTTTGTGTCCGCATCCAGTTCACCAATTTTGAAAAGGGTTTACATCTGTTGGACCTGGTGAGAGCACTCAGGATTTACATTTCTCGCACGGCGTCTCTACGCCGTTCTGATGCGCTCTTTGTCCTAGTCGCTGGTCAGCATAAGGGATCGCAAGCTTCCAAATCCACCCTGGCGCGGTGGATCAAGGAACCAATTCTTCACACATACCGTTCTGCTGGGCTTCCGATTCCATCTGGACTGAAGGCCCATTCTACCAGAGCCGTGGGTGCGTCCTGGGCATTGCGGCATCAGGCTACGGCTCAGCAAGTGTGCCAGGCGGCTACCTGGTCGAGTCTGCACACGTTTACCAAACACTATCAAGTGCATACCTACGCTTCGGCAGATGCCAGCCTAGGTAGACAGGTCCTTCAGGCGGCGGTGGCCCACCTGTAGGAAGAGGCTGTCTGACAGCCCGTTCATGTGGTATCTTTTTACCCACCCAGGGACTGCTTTTGGACGTCCCACTGTCTGGGTCTCCCAATTAGGAGCGAAAAAGAAGAAGGGAATTTTGTTTACTTACCGTAAATTCCTTTTCTTCTAGCTCCAATTGGGAGACCCAGCACCCGCCCTATTTGTTCTTAGGGTTTCGTTTTTCGGGTGCACATGTTGTTCATGTTGTTTCTTAAGTTCTCCGATCTTGTTATCGGATTGAATTTGTTTTTGAAACTGTTATTGGCTTTCCTCCTTCTTGCTTTGATACTAAAACTGAGGAATCCGTACTCCTACGGGAGGGTGTATAGCCAGAAGGGGAGGGGCCTTACACTTTTAAGTGTAGTTCTTTGTGCGGCCTCCAGAGGCAGTAGCTATACACCACTGTCTGGGTCTCCCAATTGGAGCTAGAAGAAAAGGAATTTACGGTAAGTAAACAAAATTCCCTTCTTTCTAATCATCCAATTCGGATAATGCCTGTCTCTCAATATTGATTCTAATAGATCAATTTATTTTACAAATGTAGTAGGCAAGGATAAATTTCTTTAAAGTCTAACTATCTCTCCTAATGGGATATTTTCAATCACTTGTTTTTTATGACATGAGGTGGCCAATAACAGGGTATTACCCGAAAGGACACAATTGTATATTTTTGTCATCATTAATATACACAGTGACATCTAGAAAGTCAATGAAATTTTTTTGGGGCTTTCTAGGTAAAACGTAAATTCATGTCATTATCATTGATATATTTCACAAAATCCGTAATAGAATCAAAGACCCCATCCCATATCAAGAGCAGGTCATCTATATACCGAATGAACCACTTGTCTGACCTCCCTGCCTCCCTCTCCTGCTCCCTGTTATGATGTTCTGTCTCCATGCCCTCCGCCTACTGACTTGCTCTCCCAGTCCCCAACTTTGGCTTGTTACTTGACTTCGGCTCTGTTCTCCTCTGGCTTCTGATGACACCTCCTGACTTCCAACCTCCAGCTCGCCTTGACTCCGACCCAGTCTGCTCCCTTGTACTACGTTACCTCCTGGTTCTGACCTCTGTTTGTACGACTATCCCATTGCATCCATACGCCGAGGCTAGTGACATCTAGCAGGCATGTGCTCTATCACATGTAGCTACACTACCTATTGCCAGAGTTCCAGCTCCGCCTAGTGGTAGCATTACAGAAGACATGCGCTTTTTCGCCACACAACATGCAGAATACCCCTTCATCCCAGGGCAATTTTTCATTTTTTTTCCTCCTCTTCTCCCAAAAGCCATAACTTTTTTTATATATTTCTGTCAATATAGCCATATGAGAGCTTGTTTTTTGCGGGATGTGTTGTACTTTTGAACAACAACATTCATTCTGCCCCATATTGTAATGGAAAATGAGGGAAAAATTCTAAGTGCTGTGAAATTGCAAACAAAAACTGCAATTCCACAATTGTTTTGATACCAAATATGTGTTTTGTTGATTTTTATACTTTTGGGTTTTTTTTTCAATGGAGCAAAAGGGCTAATTTTAAACTTATTAGTTGTTTTTTTTTGGGGGGGGGGGCAGATTTTTAAACTTTTTTTTTTTTCTTTAGTGAGCTTACTGGTCCCCTTTGGGGACTTTATTCCTACACTGTCCGATTGCTTCAGTTGATCTCCTGTGATTCATAGGAAGTGAGTCATGACAGGGGTCATCATCTGACTCCACCCTGTCATGACAACCTATTTGCGCCCCGCACCACGGGGCTGTCAATGGCGGAGAACAGCGTGATTCCCGGCGGAGCACGTTAGATCACGCTGTCTGAGTTTCACGGCGTGATCTAAGGGGTTAACAGGCGTGGGTGGATCAGATCAGGAGACCTGTGCTGGGAAATAATGCATTAAAAGGACAGACATGTCCAATGATGTTTTTGGTCGTGGAAAAAAATACTGTTGCTGAAACATTTTTTATTTCATTTATTATTTATTTTTATTTATTTATTTATTTTGTTTCATAAAAACATACATTTTAAGAAAAGAAAGCTATATCAATGGAAAAATGTTAATATTTTAACCACATCTGCTCTAGAGACAGTGATAAAAAAATAAAACATTTAATGGTGTCTTCAAAGCCCAAAAAGTCGTCAAAGCTGCTCCCTGATGGGGTTAACCCTCAAGGAATATGATCCACAATCCTTAAGGCTAAGTTCACAAAAACCTATTATTTCACAGTCCATATATGGCCTGTAATGCCCAAACTGATCCAGGGTTTCCATATCAGAGGGACCTACCTCAGTCAGACATATCTGACATATCTGTGCATATTATCAAAAGTGTCTGCGATGAAGATGGTGCTTTAACCTTAAAGGAGTATTCCCATCTCTAAGATCCTATCCCAATAAGTAGTAGGTGTAATAATATTAATAAATACCTCCAATTAGAAATGTAGTAGAGTTCTCCTACTATAGCCAGGTCTCTTACCTCATGTGCCGGGCATTGCCGCTTAGGTGTCCATGGTTACGACCATGAGCAACTTCCTGTCACTATGAGTGGTTGTAACCATGGATACCTAAGCTACAATGCCCTGCACATGAGTCTGTAATTTATGACTAATAATCTATATATATAATTGCCTTATTCTGTCTGTCTGTCTGTCTGTCTGTCTGTCTGTCTGTCTGTCTGTCTTGCTCCAAAATTGTGTCCTTACGGTGACACAAAGCGGATTGGCCGCTGGCCTCGCCATGACCCCGCCCCCCTCACGGATTGGTCGCTCGCCCTGGCTCCCCCCCACACGGATTGGCCGGCCGCTCGCACAGGCTCCGCCCCCCACATGGATTGGCCTCTCGCCCCGGCACCCTGCACGTATTGGCAACTCGGCCACGCCCCGCCCCCCTCACGCAATGCACGCTCGCTCTGGCCCCGCCCCCCCCACGCATCCCCCGAACTGACAAGGAGACACGACTCCCAGGTGAGTACTGTACCCCCGGGAGCCCACACCAGCATATGCCGCCGACCCAGCCGACACAAACCCTCGCATTGCTGGGGTTTGCCGCCGTATGCTGGTGTGGGCTCCCGTGCGAGTGGGGGACGTGATGCGCTGGTAACCATGGTAGCATAGTTACCAGTGCATCAAGGTCCTGCAGCGGCGGAAAATACACACACGCACACACATAACAACAGACACACACACATCAGATCACACTCACTCTCACACACACCTCACACACACACATCATATCGCATCCACATACTCACAGCATCCGGAGATATCGCTTGCTTCTCGGCCGCGATACTGTGCTGTGAGCTTCCAGGACCTGCCGGAGGATCACATGGCCAGAAGCATGTGGTATCTCCGGATGTTGTGAGTGTGAGCGCGTATGTGCAATATCGTCAATGTGTGTGTGACTGTATGCGATCGGGTGTGTGTGACTGTATGCGATCGGGTGTGTGTGACTGTATGCGATCGGGTGTGTGTGACTGTATGCGATCGGGTGTGTGTGAGTGTATGCGATCGGGTGTGTGTGAGTGTATGCGATCGGGTGTGTGTGAGTGTATGCGATCGGGTGTGTGTGAGTGTATGCTATCGGGTGTGTGTGAGTGTATGCTATCGGGTGTGTGTGAGTGTATGCGATCGGGTGTGTGTGAGTGTATGCGATCGGGTGTGTGTGAGTGTATGCGATCGGGTGGGTGTGAGTGTATGCGATCGGGTGGGTGTGTGTGTGAGTGTATGCGATCGGATCTGTGAGTGTCGGCAGAGGAGCACGGCGTGCTGGAGGAGGCTGGGAGGAGAGAGGCTGATCCTGGGGAAGGCTGGGAGGGGGAGGCTGATGCTGGGGGAGGCTGATGTTGGGGGAGGCTGGAAGGGTGTAGACTGATGCGGGGGGAGGCTGGGAGGAGAGAGGCTGATGCTGGGGGTGGCTGGGATGAGAGAGGCTGATGCTGGGGTGAGGCTGGAAGGAGAGAGGCTGAAGCTGGGGGAGGCTGATGTTGGGGGAGGCTGGAAGGGTGTAGGCTGATGCTGGGGGAGGCTGGGAGGAGAGAGGCTGATGCTGGGGGAGGCTGATGCTGGGGGTGGCTGGGATGAGAGAGGCTGATGCTGGGGGAGGCTGATGCTGGGGGAGGCTGGAAGGAGAGAGGCTGATGCTGGGGGAGGCTGATGCTGGGGGAGGCTGGGAGGGGGAGGCTGATGCTGGGGGAGGCTGGGAGGAGAGAGGCTGATGCTGGGGGAGGCTGATGCTGGGGGAGGCTGGAAGGAGAGAGGCTGATGCTGGGGGAGGCTGGGAGGTGGAGGCTGATGCTAGGGGAGGCTGGGAGGAGAGAGGCTGATGCTGGAGGAGGCTGGGAGGAGAGAGGCTGATGCTGGGGGAGGCTGGGAGGAGAGAGGCTGATGCTGGGGGAGGCTGGGAGGCGGAGGCTGATGCTGAGGGAGGCTGATGCTGGGGGAGGCTGGAAGGAGAGAGGCTGATGCTGGGGGAGGCTGATGCTGGGGGAGGCTGGGAGGGGGAGGCTGATGCTGGGAGAGGTTGGGAGGAGGGAGGCTGGGAGGAGAGAGGCTGATGCTGGGGTAGGCTGGAAGGAGAGAGGCTGATGCTGGGGGAGGCTGATGCTGGGGGAGGCTGGAAGGAGAGAGGCTGATGCTGGGGGAGGCTGATGCTGGGGGAGGCTGGGAGGGGGAGGCTGATGCTGGGGGAGGCTGGGAGGAGAGAGGCTGAAGCTGGGGGAGGCTGATGCTGGGGGAGGCTGGAAGGAGAGAGGCTGATGCTGGGGGAGGCTGGGAGGTGGAGGCTGATGCTAGGGGAGGCTGGGAGGAGAGAGGCTGATGCTGGAGGAGGCTGGGAGGAGAGAGGCTGATGCTGGGGGAGGCTGGGAGGAGAGAGGCTGATGCTGGGGGAGGCTGGGAGGCGGAGGCTGATGCTGAGGGAGGCTGATGCTGGGGGAGGCTGGAAGGAGAGAGGCTGATGCTGGGGGAGGCTGATGCTGGGGGTAGCTGGGAGGGGGAGGCTGATGCTGGGAGAGGTTGGGAGGAGGGAGGCTGGGAGGAGAGAGGCTGATGCTGGGGTAGGCTGGAAGGAGAGAGGCTGATGCTGGGGGAGGCTGATGCTGGGGGAGGCTGGAAGGAGAGAGGCTGATGCTGGGGGAGGCTGATGCTGAGGGAGGCTGGGAGGTGGAGGCTGATGCTGGGGAAGGCTGGGAAGAGGGAGGCTGGGAGGAGAGAATCTGATCCTGGGGAAGGCTGGGAGGAGGGAGGCTGGGAGGAGAGAGGCTGATGGTGGGGGAGGCTGGAAGGAGAGAGGCTGATGCTGGGGGAGGCTGATGCTGGGGGAGGCTGATGCTGAGGGAGGCTGGGAGGAGAGAGGCTGATGCTGGGGGAGGCTGGGAGGAGGGAGGCTGGGAGGGGGGAGGCTGAGAGAAGAGAGGCTGATGCTGGGGGAGGCTGAGGCTGGGAGGAGAGAGGCTGATGCTGGGGACAGAGAGGCTGATGCTGGGAGGAGAGAGGCTGATGCTGGGAGGAGAGAGGCTGATGCTGGGAGGAGAGAGGCTGATGCTGTGGGCAGAGAGGCTGATGCTGGGGGCAGAGAGGCTGATGCTGGGGGCAGAGAGGCTGATGCTGGTGCAGCATGGGGGATGGAGCACGATGGGGGGTGCGCAGCATGGGGGATGGAGCACGATGGGGAGTGCGCAGCATGGGGGATGGAGCACGTTTGGGAGTGCGCAGCATGGCGGATGGAGCACGTTTGGGACTGCGCAGCATGGCGGATGGACCACGTTTGGGAGTGCGCAGCATGGCGGATGGAGCACGTTTGGGAGTGCACAGCATGGAGGATGGAGCACGTTTGGGAGTGCGCAGCATGGCGGATGGAGCACGTTTGGGACTGCGCAGCATGGCGGATGGACCACGTTTGGGAGTGCGCAGCATGGCGAATGGAGCACGTTTGGGAGTGCGCAGCATGGCGAATGGAGCACGTTTGGGAGTGCGCAGCATGGCGGATGGAGCACGTTTGGGAGTGCGCAGCATGGCGGATGGAGCACGTTTGGGAGTGCGCAGCATGGCGGATGGCCAAGTTTGGGAGTGCGCAGCATGGCGGATGGAGCACGTTTGGGAGTGCGCAGCATGGCGGATGGAGCACGATGGGGGGTGCGCAGCATGGGGGATGGAGCACGATGGGAGGTGCACACCTCCCCCCAACACACACACACACTGGGAACCACAAACACCGCCGTACAGAGACACCCACACACACAGACAACGCTGCACACACACAACACCCAACACACAAACACCGCGGCATACATAAATATACGCACATACCACGCAACACACACACATTGCACAAAACATACCTCCCCCCAAAACACACCACACCCACACAAACTGCGCAACACACACACAACGCTACAGACACACAGCGCTCCACAAACAATGCAACACACATACAACACCGCTCTCACCCCCCGCCACACCCAGAACATGTACAGCGCCCTACACAAACACTTGGTAACTACACACAACAACATCTATATATATATATATAACAAAAATCATACATTAACTACACAATACGTAAATTCTAGAATACCCGATGCGTAGAATCGGGGCACCTTCTAGTCTAATATATAAAGCTCAGTGTATGTCTGTGTGTATGTCTGCTAAAGGAATCCGCACCGTCGCATTTACAATCACGAAATTTTCAAAACCTAAATGTGTTTCCAATCAAAAATTAATCCTCACAAAATCAAGCCACTGAAGCAACAAAACCTATAAAGAAAAGTAGCCATAGACAAATATCCAATAAAATATCATTTTATTTCATAATTAGAAACATTAAAATGTAGATCATGCAAGGAAATCAATGAAAAAATATATATAGGAGGACACCACAAGGCCCAGCAGGGTCAATACAAGCAGAACAAGTACAAAAGATGTTTTCTTTAAATATAAATAAATACCCACATACGGGTATTAAACAGTATATTATCTGCTTGTAATTGCAGCAAAACAATGGCCACAACAGGAAAGCAACAATCATCACAAATAAATACCATCATAGGAGATAAATACCTGTCGCCATTACCACTGCTCAGCCACACCAACACGTGTTTCAGCCGTAGCCTTCGTCAGGGTGGTATGGTGAGGTGTGGCACTGCTGAGCCACACACTCCCTGACGAAGGCTACGGCTGAAACACGTGTTGGTGTGGCTGAGCAGTGGTAATGCTCATGCCCATGATCAGGGTTCAGGCGCTGTGGTTTCTCGCTGTGTTCTCACTACGGAGGACGCATGCAAATCCGCAGCAAAGAATTTACATGCTGCGGCTCGGAAAGCCGCACCACGGGTCAGTTTTTGCTGAGGGCCATACACGAACAGTGGGTATGAGATTTCTAGAAAT
The DNA here is from genome assembly GCF_048569485.1 of Anomaloglossus baeobatrachus. Lineage (NCBI taxonomy): Eukaryota > Metazoa > Chordata > Amphibia > Anura > Aromobatidae > Anomaloglossus > Anomaloglossus baeobatrachus. The sequence goes on along the minus strand of NC_134353.1, from coordinate 381,471,594 downwards.
CCCATCCACTGTGCTTGTACTCTTTATTGTTTTGGATGCAGCAAATACACACTGCATCCAAAACGCTGCAAACCCTGATCGTGGGCACGCAGCCTTACTCAGACCTTGGGGGAACCCTTTAAAATGTTTGGACGTACACAAATGAAACATAAAATCTAAAATAAAATATAATCATACCCATATTTTTTTTTTTTTTTTTGTTTCCTACATTGTGACGTGTTAAACTCCTGAATGCATCCGTTTTTACTTCATGTTTGTAACTAAAGGTTTGACCCAAGCATACCCTGTAGCGCACATCAGCTCCCGAACATAAGAGATCAAGTGCAAAGTTGATACATGTCACTTATATAAGCCTATGTCCTCATGCACATGTCATCACATAGACACCAGAACTAAATCTGCATGCTCCAGAGGCCAGTAAACATTGACTCATAGTCAACAAATGGTGCTGGAGGTACTCCTGTGCAGTTACCTCTCCTGTTTCTCCTTTAGTAGACTAAAGAACAGGAAAAAAAAACCTTTTTCCTCCCATGTGTAAAATGTCAGGCAGCACATATTACCTGATTGGTTAGAAGGGTGGTAATTTTTAACAAAAGTTATATTTTTTTTTTTTCCCCTTTTATTCTGGGCTTGCCAGAGGCTGTAAGGAGTTACAATTAATGTGTATGAGGGTGTTTGTGACCAAGATGGAAAAACGTAACGGGAACCCGCAGAAATAGGGTCAATCTGTAGGTTAATAGCATTAGAAAGGTATCCAGTTGCCGTATCTAAATCACATCAGATACAAGCGGTCAGTCAGTGTCGGGGCATGGTTACGATGATATGTGGAAGTGCGGTACTCCAACAAAATGTATGGTGCCTGGATAGGGTCCAACCCCTATATCAACAAATCCAAAAATCCAGCACTCATATATGATTTTGAAATGGGAAAAAAATTCTTTATTGAAACAAGCAGTTCTTTATTGGAACAAACAGTTGTGTATACTGTGTAATATTTCGGTCAAACGACCTTCATCAGATTAAACTATGACAGAAAATAAAAGAGAAAAATGCTATAAATAAATATCACTATTAGCATAAATAAACACACATGCATTGACGTATAATTTCATAACATGTTGTATCACAAAACAGTTCAAAAAACAAACTCTGATAAACTCTGAGTGTTCAAACATACAAATATATATATAGAGAAAGTAATATATATCAGAGAAAAAGCGGGGGGCTGCATCATGGACAAGTGTAATTCACTCTTTTGCTATTATGTCAACATAAATCCTATGAATAAAGAAAAATAAGACATAAGTAGCTATCATAGAAACTGAGTACTGTGCAGAAAAGATATAAATGAAGATACCATAAAGACTTAGTTAAAAAAGGGGGTTCCCATCATAAATAGCATAGATCCAAGAAAAATGTAAAGGGGAATAAAGGAATGCACTTACCAACGTTTTGGAATAGTGGAAAATAGGATATAGTTGAAACACTGCCCGTCCGGGTCTGTGGTGCCCATGTCCTATCAGCCTGACGTCTGGGATTTAAATAGACCGCCTAATAAGGTAGTGGGCGTGTAGGTACTATTAGCGTAACGTCACTTCCGGTCTAATAACAGGAAGTGACAATGCTGGATGGCAATATGCAAACGGCCTGGTTGGCAAACAATTGCATGTAAGGAGGCACATAAATATAATAGTAATAATAATAGCGTGTACATACTGAGTATTTAGTCACAGGTTTCAAGCACTTCCACGTTTGTGAAGGTTTATACACTGCCACTTAGTACTGTTACTTCCTCTATTTATTACTAGATCCACCTTATTAGGCAGTCTATTTACTTATGTTCACTATTAAAGTTACTGATTCCTTCCCATGATCGTTTATATCTATACTTCAGACATAACATCTAGTACTTAATCGGTGTTTTTTTTTTTTTTTTGTGCTTCCACACATGCAATTGTCTGCCAACCAGGCCGTTTACATATTGCCATCCAGCATTGTCACTTCCTGTTAGTGGAACGGAAGTGACGTTACGCTATTAGTACCTATATGCCCACTACCTTATTTCATTCCTCTATTAAAACTACTAATTCCCACCTATGATCGTTTATATTTATATTTCAGACAAAACATCTAGTACTTAACCGGTGGTTTTATGTGCCTCCTTACATGCAATTGTTTGCCAACCAGGCCGTTTGCATATTGCCATCCAGCATTGTCACTTCCTGTTATTAGACCGGAAGTGACGTTACGCTAATAGTACCTACACGCCCACTACCTTATTAGGCGGTCTATTTAAATCCCAGACGTCAGGCTGATAGGACATGGGCACCACAGACCCGGACGGGCAGTGTTTCAACTATATCCTATTTTCCACTATTCCAAAACGTTGGTAAGTGCATTCCTTTATTCCCCTTTACATTTTTCTTGGATCTATGCTATTTATGATGGGAACCCCCTTTTTTAACTAAGTCTTTATGGTATCTTCATTTATATCTTTTCTGCACAGTACTCAGTTTCTATGATAGCTACTTATGTCTTATTTTTCTTTATTCATAGGATTTATGTTGACATAATAGCAAAAGAGTTAATTACACTTGTCCGTGATGCAGTCCCCCGCTTTTTCTCTGATATATATTACTTTCTCTCTATATATATTTGTATGTTTGAACACTGAGAGTTTATCAGTTTGTTTTTTGAACTGTTTTGTGATACAACATGTTATGGAATTATACGGCAATGCATGTGTGTTTATTCATGCTAATAGTGATATTTATTTATAGCATTTTTCTCTTTTATTTTCTGTCATAGTGTAATCTGATGAAGGTCGTTTGACCGAAATATTACACAGTATACACAACTGTTTGTTCCAATAAAGAACTGCTTGTTTCAATAAAGAATTTTTTTCCCATTTCAAAATCATATATGAGTGCTGGATTTTTGGATTTGGGGGCATGGTTACAGCCACAGCTCACAATTCTCCAAGCATTGACTGTAACCACTCCAGGCATGCCTGTATGACTTAAAGCCGGACACACAGGAGGAATAAAGTTAATTGTCTCCCAGGATCCACACTTTCAGTACTGCTACAAGTACCCTCCTAATGCTATGAACCTGCTGAAATGGTGGTGAACTAATTACTGATGGGTCATTTCTTCCAGTCACTAGCACACGTCCATTTGAATGACTCCCTCCTGTACATCATGACCCCTTCAGAAAAGAGTATGATAGTTGGAAACTTCATCAGGTGAATCTTCACATTTCATGACTTGTGGATTTAGACCACACGACCTATGGGTACATTATGACAGTTGTGCGGGCACAGCAGCTGTGGCCGCGGGATCGTCGCTTGGATCTCAGCTGACGTGACAGCCGATACCAGCTCTCTCAGCCAGGAGCAGTGCCTAAACCTGCAGGTCAGCCAGCTACTGCAACACTGTTAGACCAGGCCAAGGGCGATTTGCTCTCACCAAAAGATCTAGCGAAATCTGTGCTCCTAAATCAAAATGCCCAACAATGTGCTTAAACCACAGTTGGCATCAACATGTTTAACATTAACGTAGTGAGGAGAGCCTACTTGTTTTACAGGTGATTGGTTCCAGAAGCATAAGCTGGGGACAATATATTGGGCGCTACAATGTATTTGGCACTACCATGGCACATTTGCAATTTCAGCTCTGCAACTACCAATGCGTGTTTGTTTCTGAAAAACACCCATAGTGTAAAAATAGTCACTACACCCATAGAGGATTTCCAAGAGGGGTGCAAATTCTAATAAGGAGTCACTTGTCGGTGTTTCTATTGTTTAGTGTGGCTCGGCAAACTATTCTAGAAAAATCTGCACAGCAAAAGTCAAATAGCGCTTTTTCCCTCTTGTGCCCTGCCATGTGGCCAAGCAGTAGTGTACAGCCTTATATGAGGTATTGCCACATTCAGCAGAACTTGTATAACAAATTATGGGGCCTTTTTAGCCATTTCCCTTGGGGCTAAAACAGTAATTTAGTCATAAAAATGCAAATAGCTCTTTGCCACAGAATGGTGTAAAATTGTTTGACACACCTGTGGTGTCAGTATCCTCACTGCATCCCTAGATGTATTCACTGAGAGGTGCAGTTTGTAAAATGGAGTCTCATACACCCCTAGGTGAATTACTCAAGAGGTGTACTTTCCAAAAGGGGGCCCCATGTGGATGGTTTCTGCTATTTTGGCACCATAGTGGCTCTTCAAATGTGACATGGCGCCTTTAGTAGTCTATTCCTGCCAAATCTGCACTTGTATGGTGCTCCTTTCCCTTCCGAGCCCAGCGGGCACCCAAACAGTAGATTTCCACCACACATGGGGTATCTGTGTACCCTGGAAAAATTGCACAAAAAATTGTATGGGGTATTTTCTCCTGTTACCCTTATGAAAATAAAAAATGTGAGCCTAAAGCAACATTTTTGTGTGGAAAATGTTATTTATGTTTTAACCGCTCAACCTTATAAACTTATGTGACATACTTTTGGGTTCAAGGACACACATCTAGTTAAATTCCTTCTAGTTTCCAAAATGGGGTGACTTTGTAGGGGGATTCCAGTGTTTAGTAACATCAAGGGCATGGCAAACACGACATGGCTTCCTCTATCGATTTTGAGTTCCAAAAGTGAAGTAGTGTTCCTTCCCTTCCAAGCCCTGCAGTGCGCGCAGACAGTAGTTTTCCACCACCCATGAGGTATCCGTATGCTCGGGAGAAATTGCATAATAAATTACATGGTCTATTTTCTCCTGTTACACTTGTAAAAATGCAAAAATTGGGTCTAAAGCAAATTTTTGTGGAGAAAGTAAAATTCTACATTTCTTTAATTCCTGTGAAGCACCTAATGGGTTAATAAACTTATTGAATGAGGTTTTGAGCAGTTTCAGGGGTGCAGTTTTTAAAATGGTGTTACTTTTTTGTTTTTTTTTTTTGTCATATAGGCCTCTCGGTCATTTCAAATGTGATGTGATCTCTAGAAAAAAAAAATGGGTTTTGGAACTTTTGTTGGAGAAATGAGAAATTGTGGATGAACTTTTAACCCTTCGAACTCCCTAACCCAAAAAAAAAATTGTTTAAAAAAACAAAAAAAAAATGAAGCTGATGTAAAGTAAACGTGATTTAAATGTTATTTGTTAAAGGGTATATTCGGGACTTTTAAAAGTAAATAAAAATGTGCCCAAGCACTAACATGGCAGGAAGTTGCTGCGTACCTGACTGTTGTGCCTGACAGCAGAGCGGAGGCTTCTCATCTGCTCTGCTGTGTAGAAGGGGCGGGACAGCAGACATCATGCTGATTGACAGCCGACTCCTCCAGTTAGACAGCGAGGATCTGGCTGTCTATCGGTATGATATAATAATAAATTCACTGCACTCGTTTTTTAGGTGAAATAAACGTGAGCAAAATTTATTGAAACGTGAAGAAGCAAACATCCAACGACGTTTCTATCAAGTCGCTAGGGTGAAAATACAAACATATAATCAAAAAATACAGAAAGTATATACAATAATTCCTTGTATACACTATAGACAAAATATATACAAATATATATATATATATATATATATATATATATATATATATATATATATATATATATATATATATAATTATACAGATCACACTATAGACAAAATATATACCAAATATATACAGATCTATTTTCACCCTAGCGACTTGATAAAGACCCGGAGGGTCGAAACGTCGTTGGATGTTTGCTTCTTCACGTTTCACTAAATTTTGCTCACGTTTATTTCACCTAAAAAACGAGTGCAGTGAATTTATTATTATATGATTTCGGGATTGACCCCCTTTTCACTGGCACCATCTTCATCTCAGGCTGAGTGCAGACCATTTATTTATTATCAGTATGATGTCTGCTGTCCTGCCTCCTTAGCAGAGCGGAAAATAAGACTCCACCCTGTTGATAACACCATTGTATCGCCAGCAGGAGTGGTCTGTGCGTGTGTGTATGTCCTTGTTATACCCTTGTAATTATATTGTGTGACATTACTTTTTGGTTTAAGGGCATGAAAATAAGAAGTTTGAAAACTGCAAAATTTTTCAAAATTGACACCAAATTTCTGATATTTTTACAATTCGATGCAAAAACTGTGAGCCTAAATTTACCAATATCACAAGGTACAATGTGTCAAAAAAAACAAAACAATGTCCGAATCCCTGGAATCCATTGAAGCGTTCCAGAGTTAGTACCATACAAAGTGACACTGGGCAGAATTGTAAAATTTGGTCTGTTCAGGAAGGTGAAAACAGCCTGGGGGTGAAGGGGTTAAGCTTTAAGTCTTAACTTTTACGCTTCTTTTAACTTTAGTATATCTTATTTCTCAGTCTCAGGCAGACAAACCGCTGAAGAAGTCAGAATATGTAATAAAAAAAA